>NC_048281.1:17178873-17478873 GCF_009762535.1 Notolabrus celidotus | reverse complement strand
GGTCAATTTGACCCGCAACATAACAGGAGGGTTAAACTAGTGAACTACTCAACTCAACTCAACTTTATTTATATAGCACCTTTCATACATAAAAACATGTAGCCCAAAGTGCTTCACAGAGTAACAGACAGTAAGAAAACAACAGCAATGGTAAAATTATAAAAGGCATGATTAAAAAAAGGAAATACTTAAAGAATAAAAGAAAATCAGTACAGTAAAATTAATCAAATAAGTAAGAGTGGAAAGAAAAGTTAAAAATGAGGTAGAGTTAACAAGATCAGATTAACACAAGAAATAAATAAGATAAATAAATACATGTTAAAACAATGGTTTAGATTATAATGATCAAAATAATAATAAAAAATAATAATAACAATGCAGTCCAGGGCTAAAATAAACTACTCCAAATTAAAAGCTAGATTAAAAAGGTAAGTCTTAAGTTACCTATTACCTCACCACCACTGCTCACCACTGAGCAGCAGCTTTAACTATTAAACTAGTGAACTATTACATTACCTCACCATCACTGCTCACCACTGAGCAGCAGCTGCACTCCAGGCTGCGTGGAAAACCAGTTTCCATGGTAACATATCACCAGATCCAAACAGTCTTCTCACACAGCAGTTTATTCCTCCGCGTCCAAAATGACTTCAGAGTAAGTACAGAGAACATTTCCTTTATTAAAGTCGACCTTTTATACTCGACATGTAGTAAGCGTACATCGACATGTATGTTTAACAACACAAAGCTCGGATACATTGACTGGGTCTAGCTAACTGGGGCTAGCTAACTGAGGCTAACGTCCCTGTAGTTTGTTGATGACAGGCCCTCAAAGTTATCGTCGAAGAGATTATTAACAGTGTTTTTGTTTTGTTTCCATTTCTACCAGGAAAGACACAACTCTCGTGAATAATGACCTCGAGTCATCACAACCTGGCGAGTAAAAATGTTAATATTTTGAGTGACTTCAAAGTTTTCTCGTGCTGTGATAGACCCTGATGAGAAGATGCTATACATGCTATATAATGTTGCATATGGATCAAGTAGTACATGTGACAAAAATGCTAATAAATAGGGTTGGAAGATTTCCGGTAAATTTCCATGGGAAGTTAAACTGGGGAATTTTGGAAATATTCCAAATTAGAATTAAAGGGGATTAACTGGGAATTGAGGTTAATTTAATGGAAAGGTATCATATCCAAGCATGAATATTTGTTTATTATAAGCAGACATCCATCCAAAATAATACAATTAAAACTGATTTATTTGTAAAGTTAAACTTTATCAAGTGTTAATTATTTTATTCCAAATTCCTTCATTGAAGAAGAAAACATGAATACTAAGTTAAATATTACTCATCCCTCCGATCTAACCCATTCAAAAATTAACAAAAATGCAATCCCAACAAAGTCCCATTAAAATGTTAAATGAAAAGAGTCCCATTCAACGTGCAAATAAAAAAGCATCTTCCCTCAAGCTTCACAAGCCTTGCCTCTGCATTTTTGCTAAACCCTTTCAGGCAATGGTCACTTCCGGGGCTCTTCCTAAGTTCCCTATTAAGAGCCAACCTTCAATTTAATACATTCCTGGTTTATTCCCGTTTACTCCATATATTCCTGTTTATTCCCATATATTCCCGTTTATTCCCGTTTATTCCCATGGAAAGTTTCCAACTTTGAAAATTTCCGGAATTGTGCAACCCTACTAATGAAAATAGACAAATACAAATTGTACATTCATTTTGTCTCTCTTTGTTTTGTGTGTTTGTTGAAATGACATGTCTGGTAATAGGGGATGACAAAACAAATGGCCACATCTCCCAGATCCCAGGACTGTCCCCGAGCATCAGTTCTCTAACTAAGGAGAAGATCCGAGGGCGGAGAAGAGGGGTGAATGAGAGTGATTCTGACTTTATCAAACTTGCAAAACAAGGAGGACATAAAGGTGGAGCCATTCAGTTAGCTTCTTCTACAAATGTTACTCAGGTTGGGCAACACAGTTTTATAATCTTTATTTGTAATTCATTTGTTGTTGTTCTTTTTCAACAGGACTTTTGTGGCATGAGGACCCAATTACTTCTGAGCCGACTTCATACAAACCTCCAAACTGGTTCAGTGCATCAGGAGGCATTACCCCAAGGTACTTGAAACATTTGTCTTATTATTATCATGCATTCTGGCGTGTAGATAATCTGTTTGAAATACAACATTCCTTAAGACTGACATTTGCTAACATTCAACTATTACAGTATTACTTATAATAAGCTTTAAATGTACTTTTAAATACAAAAAATATACAAACAATAATAATTAGTAGCCATACTGCCTGTTTTTAGTGTTTATCCTTCGTTTTATGATCCAACTATCATTAAGCAAAGGATACTTTTCATATCCCTATATTGTTTTTCTCCAACAGTCTAATTAACAGTGCAGCGAAGAAAAACCCTGGAGCTTCTCAACCGCGAGAGCCTCCCTTTGGGACTGACAATATGTCAGCCTGGGAGAGGGATGATAACAGCAGCAATGGCAAAGAGAAGGTAAACACAGAAATGCCTGAGTCATTTCAGGAGGTAATTTAGCCAAATGAGCCACACAATTCTAATTTTAATTTATCACTTGATTTTTAAAAAGGCCTTAGTGTTTTATTTCTCATTAAGTCTCTACTTGATCCTGGTTTCATGCACAAAATAACCCCCACAAACGGGGACTTTGCTTTTTACTTCTGCAGAACAACAATGAACAACACATCCAGGTAGAGAATTTGCAGGCATCCAATCAATGCCATGAGACCAGCAAATTCAAGAGGATGTAAGTTTATGTGGTCACAAGATGGTGCTGTTGTTCATTTTATTCAATATAGGTGGTTGGAGTGAAAGCACTGGAAGACTCCCAGAGAAAGACTTTGAAAACATTGATTTATCAAAGACCAGTTATCCTGTTATGTCAGACCATGTCAGAAAGTTTTGGTGGAGTATGGAGTCATGGGTTCAGATCAGTTATGCTACTATAGGACACACTTTAAACTAATCTAACCGATCAAGAGCCAGAAGTTCTATCCATAGTGAAAGATTGATATACATTTAGAAAAATAACGAAAGTGAAGTGAAGTTCAGTTTTTAAGATATACAATTTTTTTTTTTAAATTGTCAGTTAGCTGCTGTAAGTCTCATACTAGTCATTAATGAATAAAACGGGATAAATCCTTATTCTGTGAAGCGAAATGTAATATGTCAAATTTGTATCTGAAGCTAACAAGAAACTGTAGCCCCCTGAGTTGGAGAAATCAGGTGGATATCCTGCAAATGTAAAGCCTTATTATTGTTGGTTATTCTTATTTCTTCCACTGAGACTCACAGAAAAATACTGAGGAAGATTAGCACTGAAAAGATGATCAAAAGTCTGTGTCATATGTAACCCAGATTGCCAAAGGCCTAGAGGAACTGTGAAATTCCCCCTTCACTTACATTTAAAGTAAAACAAGGAGATCTCTTTACGGCATGTATGAGTCATAGGAACAACAAAACCTCTTCAATGTACATATTTGCACCGGATGGGACTGAGCGTCTAGACAAATCTGGACTTCAGCCTGTTTGCTTTGGCTCGCTGCTAATCTGTGCCTTGTGTCTCTTGTACTTTTTCTGAAAAGTCAATGATCAGCCAAAAACCCAAAACGACCTTACGTACAGAGCTCACAACATAGACCACGGTCAATGTGTGGTCTGTGTTGTGAACTGTTGATACTGCACGTCAACAAAGTTCAACAAATTTCACAATGGACCCGCTGCAAAACAAAGTCTAACCACTACACAAAACAACGAAAAAAGAGAAAAAAAAATTGGTCAGTGCAGTGATCATCTAGTCTGGCTTCACGTGCAAGATTTTTAATTTCAGAGTAGACTCACATTTTCTGATACACAACTATCTGATCTTGTAAAAGGATGTCTTTCAAACCGTTTTCTTGCCTTATTTCAAGCAAAATAAAAAAAATGTTTTGCATTGTTGGTGATCTGGAATGAGATATAGAGACACCTGACAGGCTGGTATTGTGTATATACCATTTGTTGACCCTGTGCAGTATGTCATACTTCTGTAATGAGTAGCCAGAGTTTGTCGACCATGTTGCACGTCAAAGTCGCCTGAGCCTCCCGTGTTGGTCAAAGAGACACTTTGTGGGCATAACAAAACATTACATAACATTAGTAACCACATAATCATCATTTGGTTTTATCTCCATTAAAAAAAAAAAAATGCATTTCCATTGCATTTTGTCTTCATGCCTTTGTGTTTGTGTTGCAGAGTTCATGACAAGAAACCAGCTCCTGTCAACATGTCTAAGCTGCTGAGTTTTGGCTATGTAGAAGAGGATAAACCAACAATATGCAGCACAGATCAAACAAGTAAGAAGCAAAGAGTTTAGGTACCTTGAAATATTTTCTGTTTGCTTTTTCATGGAGAACTCATAAGTCTCCTCCATTACGTTGAAAGGAAAAGGCGCCAAGCTGTTGTATTGATTTATGTGACTCAATAAGTGGATATAGCACATTATAAAATGATGTACGAAAACTTCAGCAGATAAACGTTAGAAAAAAAGCAGCCATCTCGATTTCATGACACCTCTTGGCGGTGTGCTGTTGGGTATATTAGTGAATAATGTGGTATTGACTCATGCTTGTATACACTTCTATGTCAACAGATTAGAAGACTGCCTCTACGTGGGAAAAGTATGGACAAGTTCAAATGCTTCCAAAGGGATTAGTTGCCATCCTGTCCTAAAACAATACTGACTTTTTTACCCGATGCTGAGCCACATCAAATATTTTACTGTGTTTTTAAAATTGTTTTGTGCATGTTAAATGTGTTACTCAAGTATGAAAGTGTGGATTAAATTAAACTAGGACTTTTTGAGGCACTGTTGTTGCCAGTGATGCATTATAATTAAATTTAGTTAGTAGCGAGTTCATCAATTTCGTTTGTTTCATTTTTGCTGTGTTTGTAGCAATTAATGATTAAATAAAATGAAAGTTATTCTAAGGTTTTGGAATCCTTATTTACTTTTGCTTACATAATAGTATTTGTTTTCACCACAGATTGTAGTCTCTTTGAATTGAATCTTTAAGTGAAACATTCCTCAGTGTGACATAAGTTTTTATCAGGGAAACTGCACACTGAGTTCCTGTTGGTTGTCTGTTAAGTTGCCTCTATTTGTCAATGTTTTGACACACCAGTTTACTGCGTGCCAAAGTCAGAGGTTATCTAACCGTTCTTTGCAATAGTTTCATGTCATAACACATCAGTTATTCATTGGCCTCAGACTGGCTATTTTTAAGACCCTAAACCCTATAGCAAATGTCTTAGCATAGTTAAGTATGGAGCTCGTGTCACGTGTTGTTGTCATTGCTTCTGATACACTTCTTTTTCAAGACACACTTGAAAGTAGACCATTTATCATTATTGTTTAACTTGTCTTGCTCTGTTTGTTTGGGGGCTGGTTGATGTTTTTGTGAGTGCTACTCCTCTCTGTGGAACCAATCAGTGGATAGATCAGAGGTCAAGACTATATCAGTTCTGCAGCCAGACATAATTCTTATTCTGTAACAGCTTCAAGAGACATTTGGACGATATTGGCAGAACTTCTGAAACCTTTTTAAACTAAACTTTCAAGTTTGATCTGCAGTCATGGCACCGATTTTACTGAATTGTATGGGAAATGACCACAATGACTACATCAAGTAAGTATTTGGAAAATTTCAATCAAGCCTTTTTGCTTTTAGATGCTTTTATTTTGTAAATCCATTCAAAGCATCTTCTTGGGATTTATTTAAGTTGTCCATTTATTAATATGACATCCAATATTGCTCATAGGGATCAGGAGCAGGTCCAGGTAAAAAATCCTTACTTGGACACCATGGAGGAGGATATTCTCTACCACTTCAGCCTGGGCACCAAGACTCACAACCTCCCAGAAATGTTTGGAGACATTAAGGTGTGTGAAATGCTTATTTAATTAAATTGGTTACCGTATTTGAAAGCTAAAAATCAGAAGTCAAAAGTTTTTCTTCTCTGTTTTTCCTATAGTTTGTTTGTGTCGGTGGCAGTGCAAATAGGATGAAGGCTTTTGCCCAGTTTATCCACCAGGAGCTCAAACTGTCTGGAAACCCAGAGGATATCGGGGATATCTGTGAGGGAACTGACCGCTACAGCATGTTCAAAGTGGGACCAGTGCTCTCTATAAGTGTACGAACTACCTCTTTGTTTATTTTTAATGGCCTGTACCTTTATTTCCCTTTTTTGAGTAATTTCTAACCTAATCTTGTTTCCATCACAGCATGGCATGGGTGTCCCTTCCATCTCTATCATGCTGCACGAGCTCATCAAACTGCTGCACCATGCTCAGTGCCGTGACGTGGTTCTGTTTCGCCTTGGAACATCTGGTGGTGTTGGTAAGAGCGTTTTTATTCATTTATTTTGAAAGCATTTTTTGCAAATGGGGGCTTTCCTTTAAATTACATTCTAATCTTGCTAGCATGCAGTGGAAAAAAAATAAAGGTCGTTCTTGGTGTGGTCTCTAGGTCTGGCTCCAGGTACTGTTGTGGTCACAGATAAAGCCGTGGACTACTCCTTCCGCCCCCAGTTTGAGCAGGTGGTTCTGGGCAAAGTCATCACTAGGAGCACTGAGCTGGACGAGGGAGTAGCCAATGAGCTTCTGCAGTGCTCCTCTGAGCTTCAAAACATCCCCACAGTGATCGGAAACACCATGTGCACCCATGACTTCTATGAAGGTACGAGCCGCGTCCCATAGTCAAGACTGTTAGTGATCACATCTCATCTACATCTACACAGTTCAAAACGAATGTTCAAGTAGTGACAAATCCTGTTCTGTCCCAAAAGGTCAAGGCCGACTGGATGGAGCTCTCTGCTCCTTCTCTCATGAAGAGAAACTTGAGTATCTGCGGAAAGCTTATGATGCTGGAGTGAGGAATATTGAGATGGAGTCCACAGTGTTCGCTGCTATGTGCCGCGTCTGTGGCCTCAAAGGTACATTCTTCTGCTACAATATTTTGCATATTCTGCAGAGTTGCATGCCTTATTGATGTATCTGAAAATACTGCATTGCAGTTAGAATTGACATACTGTAAGTGGTGCTAAATAGAGTATTGATGTATTACTGTTTCTTGCCTGGTGTGGATATTTGACTCTAATATCAGGATCAATGACATCTCCTTTTTTTTTCTCTCCAGCTGCTGTAATCTGTGTTGCATTGCTGAACCGCTTTGAGGGCGACCAGATCACCTCCTCTCATGATGTTCTGGTGGAGTACCAGCAGAGACCTCAAGTCCTGGTGTCACACTTTATCAAAAAACGGCTGGGACTTTTAGTCTGAGACACCTAGATCTCCCACCTCAACCCCAGCTTTTCAATGAAAATGTACATAGTTTTGACTAATATGTGGATATGTATATAGAGCATAATAAACATTTTGATATGGACATTAGACACTTATTTAAAAAGTTAAGATTATATCATTTTGTTTATAAAGCTAAGATGTTTAATATGTTGCATATAAAAATGTAAGTGTATATTTTATCTTAATATTTACTGCTCAGGTGTTTTTTAGTAAGATCAATTTTATAAAGAATGTGTTCTGTATCTTGATTTGAACATTAAACATACACATAAAAAATGAAACACAGTTTGCATATTTTAATAATTTTAGCTATCACTACAAGTTTAACAGAACCAAAGACAACTACCTTTTATCAGAGGATATCTGTAAGTTTGAGAAACTTGCTTGATGTTTTATTGATTTAAATATTCATGCACATAATACTGTAATAAGTCAGGTTGTTTCTCTTGCAATGCAAGGAGATAATGAGGGCCTTCCTGTGATGTATTATTGCATTACACATTGTTGCTTCTACCAGACAAGCTGCAAATGTAAACTTCCTGAATGTAGCATAAGTGGTCAGTAATAAAGAAAAATGTGCAGAAAGGTCATTAGTATCTGTTGGATGTATTGTCACTGACAGATGTAGAAAGACTCAAAGATTCAAAGACTCAGTGCTCTGAGGAGTCACAGTTGTTATGTATTTCTCACAAGATGCTGTAGAGTTTAAAACCTACAATAAAATTAAATATTGATAAATGTGTTGTGTCACTTGTGGTCAGTACTCAAGGTTCTGTTTACCAGTTTACTTTGAGAGCAGTAACTGTACTAGTTGTATCTGATATGAGCACATGCAAATATGACGCATTATTTCCAATGAATTCAACTCAAACAGAACAAGAGTAGGTAGGGTTTAATAACATGACCCCAAACAAGTCTCCGATCAGAATTTAATTATGGATTTTGTATCTGGTCGTGGTGGTTTGGGGGGCTTGACAATGGACATAACCTCTTTGGCATACTGGGTGTTGTGCAGACCGGCCTCCCGCAGAGCCTGCTCAACCCGCACTCTCGGGTCAGACACGATCTGGAAAACAGATGTAAAAAAAAATAAATCCACTGTGAGCAATAAATCTCCAGCTGTTTTATGCAAAATCACACCTGGGGTTTCTCCATTGTTTGTTTAATGGTCTGCTTCACATTTGATTCTAGAACCACCATGAATCACTAATCCTTCATGGTTTGGTATTGGGAGATAAAGTTGCATATTTTGACATTAGTCATCGCCTGTGTTACACAATAACTCAATTCTTACCTAGTTCTCCAGTTATGGCAAAAGCACACACACACACACACACACACACCAACATACTCTAAAGTGCACTGATTAACTGGCTGGCCTTGAGATCAAAGCTGTGTATAATGTTCTCTAGATGAAGACAGACATTGTTTGACTAGTCAACCAGATTGCATAATTTTCCCTGGTTCCCGGTCAGTACCACCTAACATAAAACTAACACATATATGTCATCAACAAATATGGGGAAGGAGGGCTTGATGGCTCAATACAAAGATAAAGAATTCGGGGTAAATGATCACTCAGCTGTAGAGCTTTTGTAATCATGCAAAGCTAAGGGTTAAAGGAGAGAGGATGTTATCGGGTCTCACCTGTGTGTCTGTGTACGTGTTGATGCTGTAGAGAGGCCTTTGGAGCTCAAACTCTTCTATATTCAAGTGGTGACTCCTCCAGGCTTCAGTATCTGCCATCATCCTCTCTGGATCGGCCTCTGCCACCACCCCAACCTGAGATAAATAGGCGAAAAACATTTATGGAGTGATAACCATGAAATTGTCTTCTCACTTTCTGCCATAAGGTGGCAGTGATGCCTCGATTTAGATAAGGATGAGTCCAAGCCTGCCCTTCTGGGTCATCTCAACTGAAAATCAAAGAAGCAGAGAGTGACCCACCTGGTTCCTGAGAACTTCCAGGCAACGCTCCCTCTCTTCTTCTTCCCTTTGCCGCTCAATCTCCCGTGCCTCTCTCTCCTCCCTTCGCCTCTGCAGCATATCTGCCCGAAACTGCACCCTAGAGGGAGCACAGAGGGAGTGGACATCAGAGCTAAGCAGACCCCTGCTCTCTTTCCTTCTCTGCCACTGCCAGCACCCAAATTACCTATCGCTCCTGACACAGCAGGCCTCTGGGCTGTGGAGGGGTTTTATGGGAGTCGCCAGAGTGCAGCGCCTCTCCCATCACCTGTTTTTATCTCTTTCTCACCCCTCCACAAGTCAACACCATTATCTGGTATTAATGCCAGTCCCTGTGAGAGTCTGCAGAGAAATGCTAAGCAGTCACAACATACAGGGTATGTTTCAAATGCAGAGTCCTGTATTTTTTGGGGAGTGCCTTTGAAGGGATTCACTGCTCTTTCCTGGGAAAAGTTTGTGTGTTAATACACGTATGACATGTCTGACCACACCCAACTTTTATGTATGTTCACATGTAGTTGTGCACTTCTACATCACAAAAGTATAGTGAGAAATCAAATCAATCAAGGTCAGTCCAAGCTTGGTTTTTAGCTGATGTTAATTTGCAAGTGCATGAAATGAAAGAAACCTTGAGTCAACAACCTTTTCCCCCCTTAAATAGCATTAAGGTTATTAAAATACTCTTATTCAACACATCTCTGTATCATTGTTTCTGACTTAGTGTAAGTAACCAAGTGTCATCCCTGTTTTTTGGATGGCTGCATCATTTTCAAACATGAAAACATTCGTATTGTACCATTTTAAAGCTAATTACAAAAACAATTGTAATCAGGATCTCTGAAAATTTGAGGCACTTCATTAACATTTCAAAGTAAGTTTTTGAGTTTGAACATTGTCTAGCTGCACAAAATGATTTTGTAATGATGCCAGTTGCGTCTTGGTGCTATACTTCAAGGTTAAATTCTTTCTCAAGTTCATTGTTTAATATCAACTATCTAAGTTAATTAGGGGAACTCAGGAAGGTATTTTCACAGTAAATACTGTTTCAAACTCTCCTTTACTTACTCTTTCTTTAGCAGCAGCAAGTTTATTGTGCTCTTTAACAAAGTGGGATACCTCACAATTAAAATAATATCTGGACCTTCAGTCCATCAAAAACACTCAGTCCTATAAATCCCAAACATAGACTAGAGATCACATGGATGAACACCCAATGATGTCACCCACTCGTTTAAAAGAGAGACGTTTTGAAGGCCAATGATGGCAGGCGCCATGTTGGAAATGCTGACTCGACCTAACAAAGGTAAGGAAAAATCTCCTTCCAGGAAATATTCAAAGATTGTTCTTTGAAAGAGAGGGGGGTTATAACTTAAAAGGGAAGTTAAGATTAAAGATGGTGAGTGTTCGGACCAAAATGAGAAGTTTTAGTATTTCAATCTGTGGAGTAAAACTGTGGAACAGACTCAATATGGAGCTACAGCTATGTCAGAACACAATCCAGTTCAAGAAGAGGTATAAAGAAATGATTTTCATGAGGTACAAGGAGGAAGACAAGTTTTGATAATCACAAGGGGTTTAATTTTGATTGTAGGTGTAAATATGAAGATAAGAGATGAAGATTTGACTTGTGGGAGTGCACTAGTATAACGCCAGATAATAGTGATTGAAGGGGTAGAATTAGATACTTTCTAACTTCTTCCTACTCCTTTTTGCACATGTAAAGTAAAATGTTTCACTGCTTGCTAATGGAACTGATTGATTTTGTTTCTTTTGAATAACTATTTCTTTTTTTTCTTGTATGTTTGTATAACTATTTCTTCTATTCTACTTGTATGTTGTTGTTTTTTTCTATTTTACTTTTACATGTTTGAAATAAAGACATCAAATCAAATCAAACTTACAAGCAACCTAGACACAGGCAAAGAGGTGGACCGAAGGTGTGCTTTTAGCCCCCTGGCATACTGCTTTAACATGCCCACATACCTAGCTCATTTGATTATGCAGAGACTGTAAACATGTTTAATTTTGCTGTAAAAATTGGCATTTTAATATGAGACCTAATGGGGATTCTTTTGCTAGCCTCAAGTGGACACTCAGTTTTTTTGCACTTATCCGTTTTTCAACACCATGTGATGTTGCTGCGTTTCCCCAAAATGCCATCAAAGGCTTTGCTTAAAAAAGACCCACAATACCTGGTAAATACATATTCAAATTTTGAAGCACAACGGCCTTGATGACATCACCAGCCTTATATTTGCGGACTTTGGTCTTTCTAAAATCCACAAATGGAGCGCCGCCTGCAAGCTAGTTCAGGCAGACAACTCGACCTGCGCTCATTCATACTGACACGTCATCATCCTCTCTATCATCTGATCTCAACATCCTCATTTGTAGGTCTACTTAAGCTGCAAGTCTCCCTGTCTCTGCCTCTGCTTTGCCAGTGCTCCTTCGTACCCACCTCCTCCCTGGCATCCACCTGCGGGCTCCCAGGGGGGTTAGTCCTATCTCATTACTCCCAAATGCCTGCATTTAAATAATCTATGAGGAGTAATGAGGTTCGGAGCCCATGCGCCAAACACAATACTGTATGCTGCAATAAACTTTATCTTAAGTAAACGTGAGTTGTCTGACTGAAATGACTTTACATAAGCGCTTTCAAAGGCTGACGCATATCTCAACCTTTGAAATATGTTATAACAAGTATTATCATTTAGTTTGGTCCCATGTTAACTGGAACATACTGAGGCTGCCACATGACATTAAAGAGTACTGGTAGTTTGGTATTGGATATATTTATCAAAAAGGATGTTTTTGTATGATTTTTGTGATTGTAAGCAAAAAGGTAAATACCTGTCATTTCATCCCTAGCAATGGGAACTACTGTACCCTACCTGTACATGAATCTCTGTGGCAACTCTTTTAACATCTACTTTATGAACTCAAGGTCCCATGGTGCCTTCCTTACCTCTCTTTATCTCGCCTTGCCTGTTCTTCCATGACGCTCCTCAGATTGGTGAGTCTCTCCTGGTCCCTCTGCTCCAGCAGCTCCTTCCTCTTCTGCTTCTTTAAATAAAACTGTCTGACCTAAGGGAAGGAAAAACAACAATTAACAAAAAATGATGAGAAAAAGTTACCAACAGCCACAGGAAGAGTCACACTCCCTCTAATTGGACTCCTGCAAAAACTCTCTAGATCGTCATGTCCTATTGATTGTGATGGCACAGAAATCAGATAGGTGTAAACACAGAGAATGAGATGATATTTCAATGTCTGTCAGACTATTGTGCTAAATTATATGGAATCTATTGCAGCCTAAATGCCCTCATTAATCAGGGAGTGTCTCGGGTTGTCCATGCTCTCCTTACAGACCCCTGAGGAGCAAGTTAATGAAACGGTCAGACACACATACAGACTCGCATACACACATTCTGGTGATGTTGTGCCTGTGAGGACAATAGCAAAACAAATTATCAATATACAGATAATTATAACAGTGTATGCCTTAATCTGATGCAGCTGTGTGATAACAATTGAATCCTTCAAACAGTGAAACACTAAGTGGTACGCAATTTTAACTTTGTGTATCGTTTTCTAACTGCAGCCATATTTCCATCCATCCATCCATCCGTTATCTTGACCGCTTATAGGGGTAACAGGGGGCTGGAGTCTATCCCAGCTGGCTTCGGGCGGAAGGCAGGGTACATCCTGGACAGGATGCCAACCTATCACAGGGCTGACACTGAGAGAGAGACAACCATTCACGCACACACTCACACCGACAGGCAATTTAGAGTGATCAATCATCCTAGTAAGCATGTTTTTGGACTGTGGGAGGAAGCCGGAGTACCATGAGAGAACCAATGCATGCACGGGGAGAACATGCAAACTCCACACAGAAAGGCACCTGCCCAGCCGGGGATTCAAACCAGGAACCTTCTAGCTGTGAGGCAACAGCGCTACCCACTGCACCACCGTACAGCTTTCAGCCATATTTTATTACCTTAAAATACGTTATTGTTTTTGAACAATTTAAAACAAAGAAGTTAATAAGTAGTACTCAAAGTTAATGATTGCTAAATAGCATTTCAGTGATTCTGTATAATGGAGTTTTTTCTATAGGCCATATTGTTTTCTGCAAGGAGTCATTCATACATTATTTCTATGAAAGTTTCTTGCATGAGCTGATATGCCCCATACTAGGATAATTTGATACTAAAGAGATTTTGTGTGAAATCTTGGTTATTTGTGTGCCCAGTGTCTGGGATCCAGCTGAGTCAGTATGACTCTCACTTCCTCTTTTTCCGAGGCAATTTCCTTTGCACATTGAAAACATAAATCTAAATGCAACCTGTCTTTCCCCATCTTCCATTAAAAAATGCAGCAGATCATCCCCTGCTGTGGACGGTCTTGTGTTTTTGATTGGCTGAGTGTTCTGTATTTTGCACAGGATGTGTGCACCCCAAGTGGTTCTAGCTGCACGATAAACAAGGAGAAAAATACAAAATCAGTTCTGCTTCTTTTTTCTGAAACGATCAACTTTTTAGCCTCAAGATAATAACTTATGCACACAACATATGGATGTTGTTTCAACAGCATTAACAATGCCATTCATAATTTAGCAGGAACATTTACTATAACAAACACATCTATGGTGATATCTTAAAAAATTATGTCATAATTCATAACGTATTTTACAAAGATTGTTGACCCTAATAATGCAATAAGGTACATAAGGCACCAGAACACAGCTTGGAACTTGCAAACATTCATATGCTAAAGTGCAGCAGGAAGAGGGTGGCACAGGCATTGTGATGAGTGTGGTGTCGTTGTGTTTACTTTTTCTTTCTGCAGTGATCTGAAGGCGTTCTCCCTTTCCTGCTCCCTCTTCAACCTAGCCTCCTCCTCCTCTTGCTGTCGAGAAGCCATAGCCGCCTCCAGCTTCGCCACCTCCTCCTGCTGAGCCCGCCACTGCTGCAGCTGCAAGCACACATGCAAATACACACCAGGGAGAAACAAAGAGCAGGTTAATGTCTATCAACAGCTGTCGTAAAAGAGTGAGTCACAGGGAGGCAACCAGCTGAGCACCACCACCATGGTGTCAAGTGTGGCATGAACTGTAGAGAAGGTGTCAAAAAGTGTCATTCACACTTTGTGTTAGATCACCTCAGGACTCCTCAGAGCACTGGATCATTGAGTCCTATTCAAATGTAATTTATTCTACAGAGCAAGGAGTCATTCATACAATAGTCCAGTATTAAAAACAAACTCCAAAATGACAAGAACAACTGATGCAATTATGCCTTAAATTCTATCCAGCTTTTAAACTCTCAGTTTAAAAGTTATCCAAGAAAAAATGATCTCAAAAATGACAACTTTCATAAAGAAAATCAACTTCATAAATATTATGTTTAGGTATAATTAATAGTGAACTCAAAAGGCTCCTAAATACGAGTGTGACAGTATGGTAAAACTAAAATCAAACATTGATATATTACTTTAAAAAAAATGATGTCATATGCATAGAAAGCATTCTTTATTCACCAGCTTTCTACACACACACACACACACACACACACACACACACACACACACACACACACACACACACACACACACACACACACACACACACACAGACACACACAGACACACACACACACACCAACATTTCCTTGGTGTTTGAGTGACAGGTTTGTTATGCGGTAGCTTCTCTGCGGCATGTCGGGTATTTAAGTGTCGCATTCCTACCGGGCGGACAGATTCACAGATCTATCACAGGACAGCCCGGCAATCCCTGAAGGAATGAACTGCAAATTAACATGGTCTCACTCACATTAACACCAACAGTATCACCGAGTCAATCATATGTCATGTCTGCCTGGGTAAAAGCAGCAGCTGTGTGATTAAAAGAGGATTCAGAACAATGGAGCCTCTAATGCAGGTCAGTGTTAAAGATGTTTGTGTAACAGGGGTGTTCTTTAGAAATGAAAATGTGCTGTTATGCAAACATGGGGGGGGGGGCTCTATTTTCCTGGAACAGTCATCCAAGTACTGACAGAGCAGTGACGGTCAATATGGTAAATATTTTTGCTCTTACATTCACTTTGGGTAATATTTATTTTGGGCTGTCTATTTGTTCTGTTTTAAAGTTTGTACACCCTTTGGTATACATTGATACCAACATTGTCTCATGTAACCTAATCTTAGAATTGCGAAATGTCACAGTTATTGATTCCAATGACTTTAAGAGAAACCCCAAGCAAATGAAACCTATTCAAAACATCAAAAGCAAATTCCACTTTCAACATAAAGATGCCTAATTGAATACTTTTGAAAACAAGGGAATATTTCTTTCTACTTTTTGTTTGAGACTACATAGTCTTTCAAATGTCTGAGACATTACTTCTACACTGTGCATATGAATGCTTTAAATACCAGTGGTGGACAGTAACAGAGTAAATTTACTTGAGTACTAGAACATTTTTCAAGTATCTGTACTTTAATTGAGTATTATTTTTGGCTATAATTCTCCACCTGAGCACCCATGGCCATATCTTCACCCTTAGTTAGAGGTTTTTTTGAAATGAAGAATGATACGTATGGTTTGAAATGTTTCCCACTCTGCCCAAAATACAAACATTCCCTGTCCAACCTGAGAAAGTGTGTTGAGCTACGTAACATTTGTTTCATTCCAGATGAACATTTCAAACTAAGTTGTTTGTGCTTGAGTAACTTAGTTTCTGTTTTTATTCCATGGTATAGTTTTTAGAGAGTTCAAGTAATGGTTTCTAAATAAACATATTGTAACAGAATGTACTTCTATGTATTCTTGACTGCACTCATGTTTTGTGAAAATACAATGTTTTAATATTTTTTAAGAAGTACTTTGAATACTTAAGTATTTTTAAAAGCAAGTACTTCAGTACTTTAACTCAAGTAATAACTTGACAGAGCAACTTTCACTTGTATTGGAGTAATATTTGACCTGGAGGATCTATACTTTGACTTAAGTAATGAAGCTGTGTACTTTGTCCACCACTGTTAAATACATAATAAACTAACTGTATTTCAGGGTTTCATGGTGCCTTTATACTCTAACCTAGAACTCAGCTATGTACTGTAAATTAGAAGCCCTGGTTTAAGTTTAATTGAAGGTTTCTTCTTTTCCTGTCGTTTAACATCCCTTTAACCTTGCTCTGTTAATAACAATAAAAGAGGCCTTGTTTTGAAAATTTGAAGAAAAACAAGCTCATATAATTACACCATCCATCAAGGTCAGGTCTGGCCCAGATAAGATACCTGCATGTTCGATGCTCTGAGGAGATGAGGTTTGCAAACAACTTGGTGGGTGGGTCTGTACGGCATATTTTCTCTGAGAAACTAGTAAACATGTAGCAGATAAGACTCGCTTCTTTATGGTATCATAAAGCAAAAAAAGTTTGATTGAGCTTTCAGTCACAGACCAATCTAAGATGAATATCAGCTTAAGATCACTGTGAACACTGGAAAAGCCACAAAGTCTGAATGTATTTTGTATGTTTCTCTCCTTTAGGCAGAGATGAAAATGCTTTTTTGGAAGCACAAAGAGAATAAAACGCTTATTATGTACAGTCTACAGTAATTTGTCACTGGGATCTCTTTTTCTGTGAATTCAAAGGGAAATGGAACGCCATCCTTTTTCAAGGCGCCACAAAAATGACTGCAGAGATGTCAGAATAACAAAAGAATGATGGCGTCTTTATCTGCACACTGTAGCTGCGTAAATCCTTTGTTAATACAAATGTACAGTCATTGTAATGCCTTCTGTCAAGAGGTAGTACAGCCATCAAAACGTTTTCATTAACAATAATTTTATGTCAAAGTCTAACATCAAACAAATGAGTGAAACACGCAGAAACAGGATAAATCTTGTGTTTGTGAATCTCTAAATATTCAGTGTCATTTTTCTGAATTGTAGGAGCAAACCTGAGGGAATAATTACAATTATCAGATTAGCACCAATTCTCTTTGTGCTGGATCCCCTACTAGTGACATAAACAACATATTGACCTTAAAATGCAATGAACAAATCAATGACTGGACAAGCCAGAATTTTCTTCAGTTAAACAAAGAAAAAACTGAAATGATTGTTTTTGGAGCCAAGGAAGAAAGGTTAAAGGTTACTGCTCAGCTCCAATCTGCACAGATGAAATGTTCAAACCAAGCAAGAAACCTTGATGTAGTCTTAGACTCAGACCTTAATTTCAGCAGCCACATTAAGACAATTACAAAGTCCGCCTACTATCACCTTAAGAATATATCAAGGATTAAAGGACTTATGTCTCAGCAGGATGCAGAAAAACTGGTCCATGCATTTATCTTTAGCAGACTAGACTACTGTAACGGGGTCTTTACAGTACTCCCTAAAAAGTCCATCAGACGGCTGCAGCTCATACAAAATGCTGCTGCTCGAGTCCTAACAAGGACCAAAAAAGTAGACCACATCACTCCAGTTCTTAGATCTCTACACTGGCTTCATGTCTGTCAGAGAATAGACTTTAAAATCCTGCTGATGGTTTATAAAGCACTGAATGGTTTAGGCCCAAAATACATTGCTGATCTGCTGCTACTGAATGAACCATCTGGACCTCTGAGGTCATCAGGTACTGGTCTGCTTTCAGTCCAGAGAGTCAGAACGAAACATGGTGAAGCAGCGTTTAGTCATTATGCACCACATATCTGGAACACACTCCCTGAAAGCTGTAGGTCTGCTCCAACTCTCACCTCTTTTAAATCAAAGACTAAGACCTTTTTATTTGCCACTGCCTTCCTATCTTAGCTTATTTTAACTCACTTTAAATGCAATTTTTAATGTCATTTTTAATATATTCTAATTTTCATTTCTTTTCTGTTTTATTATATTTGTCATTTTAATTCTTTTATGCCTGTCTGAATGTCTCCAATGCTTTTAATGTTTTAATGTAAAGCACATTGAGTTGCCCTTATGTATGAAATGTGCTATACAAATAAAGCTGCCTTGCCTTGCCTGAAAGGTGGCAAACCTAAGTCTACTTATTTGAGATGCCAAACTATGCAATTGCTTTGTATAGCAGCAAGCTACAAGAGAGGTTCCTGAGATTTAAAAGAAGTTTTCTAGCTGGAAAATGCGTACCAATATGAGCAATTAACTAATCAGAGACTGATCACTTGAAATATTATGTGCATGTCCATGCACTGTCTAAACCAGTAATACTCACTTCCTACAGCCACCAGAGGAATGAAGAGCTGCACTTTTAGTCACTAACACTAGCTGACAGGGGATCAGCTGACTCAAAGAGCCCAGAGAATACTGGTTTCTGCTGAAGGAAGGGCACTCAGATCATCTGGGCATAAATCAATCTGTAACTACTCTGTTTGTAATACAAAGACCTCTTGAAAGTAGGAAATGGAGAATTAGCTTTCCAATGAGAGAAAACCTCCTGTCTCATGAATATCTTCTGTCTTTTGATTGTTGTGTCGCTTGTCCTGCTGGCCTTCTTATCCCTTTCCCACCTGAGCATGCTGAAACAATCTGTCGTCCCTCCAGGCTTTATTTACTCATGAAGGAAACACAATCACTCATCAAAGATGCCTGAGAGGGAGATATAAGTGGGAGGCAAA
Organism: Notolabrus celidotus; assembly: GCF_009762535.1. NCBI lineage: Eukaryota > Metazoa > Chordata > Actinopteri > Labriformes > Labridae > Notolabrus > Notolabrus celidotus. Next base: position 17,459,865 of record NC_048281.1, on the reverse strand, counting down.
ACGAAAGCAAGGACAGAATAAAAGGCTGGAATGAACAGGAACACCAAGAACAATGGCAGCTAATTACAGCAGCCAGAGTGCTGCAGAACAAACAGCCGATCATTTGAAAAGAAGAGTCTGTCTTTCAGAGATAAATTGTAATAAAATGAGCCTCATCTCATGCATGAAATGGTATCTACTTATCTTAATAATCCATTTTGTTTTAGCTCCTATTATATCTTGTTCTGTAAACTACATCTGGAGATCCTTCTTAAAACTAACAACTCTTTTTGAATTTGTAATGTCATCTGTGTCCAGGCACATGAATCCATCCAGTCACCTTTGCATGGCCTTCTTAAGAAGAAGCTGGGCTCTGTGTAACGGGCATGCCCTTTCAAAAACAGAAGGGTAAAAGCTGACTCTGAAATCAATTACCCCAGATTTCTTCCCACTACATCCTCGGAAGAAGACAGCCTTGCTCTCGCTACTTAATGAGGTCAGAACCAGATCAGCACTGACCAAAAATCATCCAATAAAGGCCCTCATCTGAACCCAGGGTAGCACAAAGAAGATGAGGCAAGGGGGATGGTTATTTGCAAATTTATATCTGAAATATTAACATCAAAGTCACATACTGTCTTACAAAGTACATAACAGCAGTGGTAAATAGTTTTACTGTAGTTGGAAGGGGAGTAGCCTAGACCTAGTAATTGATAGAAGCTATAGCAAGATGGTCTCATAGTGTGTGAGAACTTCACCTGTTCCTCAGGTGACAACATGTAATTTATTAACACCACCAAATGTGGCATTAAAAAGTCACGGTCATTTCTTGTTTTTTTGTGAAAAAAAAGTTTATTTACATTATAGTGATAAAGCAACTTTGAGACCAGTGCTTACAATTCATTCATCCATTACCATGAGCTAACTACACCCTCTGTTTAGCCACTTAAAAAGTTTCACTATTACTGTGAGCTAACCATTTATCTATTTAGCTCTACTCTTAGCTAACTATTTCACTCTCTATCCGATACACTTAGCTTAAATTATGGATAGGCAGTTTAAATTATAAGCAAACAATTTTCAACTGGTTAGCCACTTCTATTTGCTATGTAATCCATTAATTAACTATTTCAAATTATTTTTAATGACTTGAAGCTAACTATTGAAGATTTTAAGCCCTTACCTTGATTACAATAACATTACTTTTAGCTAACAATTCAAATTTTTCATTTATAATAGTGATGTGTCATGATCATAAGCTGCGGCTCTGAGAGCCGATTCTTTATAGTGAGTCAGAAGAGCCGGCTCGCATCGAGAGAGAGCCGGCTCCCAGTTTTTTTCTTTCACAGTGCTCAGCCCCAGCTCTGCTCAAGGTAGAACTTTGTTTTGATTGGTAAGAAATCGGATCAGCCCATCCAAGCTGAGGCATCTGATTTTTCTCAATGCCAACCTGCACTGAGGACATTAATAATGTTTGCTTGAGTTTGGTTCTGGTTCTGTTCTGTGGATATGTTTGCAGTTTTTTGTTAATTTGCACGATAAAAAAGTTTGATTAAAATACTAAACAAAAGTAAGAATGGTTTTGTAACAGAATAAATGCACAGAATTAGGCAACTATAGGGCTTCTTATAAAAACACTGTACGTAAAAGGGTTTTCAACAGACAAACCATTATTTTTTGCAAAGTTAAGGTGAAATATACGGCTACAAAAGATCCTAAATTAAGAGCCGTTCAGGAGTCGAAAGAGCCCCCTCTTCCTTAGGAGCTGAGTCAAAAGAGCCGGCTCTCTGAAAAGAGCCGAACTTCCCATCACATCAGTTGTTTACCTCCATTTCCTTCAACCTACGTGTATCTGTTTCTTTTGGCTCACTACCTTTGCTCTATACTCGTTACTGTTAGTTAACTAGGTTGACAGTTTCTCTGCTGTTATAACTGTGATGTATCCCTAACCATTCAAATCTGTAATCCATACCATTTTGTGAAACTATGGGCAACTGTTTATTTGTAACAGCTTTTCTCTTTTTTAATGTTGTAGGCGTACCTGCTGATCCATTTGTTCCTGAAGTGGACTGTAACAAGGGCTTCCTTTTATGTGCTTTCATACAATCTATCAACATTTTTTATCACAGTTATTCACAACTATTCATTGTTTGTAGCAGATTTTTTACAAATCTGCTTACTTGATAGTTTTTTCAAAAAACAGAACTAAGTGTTTATAAACATTTCAGGTTCACATAATGCTCAATTTGTATTAGTATTGGGCTATTTATTCCCTCCTTAATAGATACATGGTCATTTGGTAATTAATCACTTTCCCATTTTTTGGTTGAATTAGTTAGGCTGTACAAATTAGCTGAGCCTCTTAACCTCTAGAACTGCAGAAGTACCCCAAGGATATTAATAGTACTATTAATATCATTGTTTTATGTATATATTTTATCTTTTACTTTATTTTATATCTCTGTAAGTGTTTTCGTCTCCAACAGTTGGCAACTCAATAAGTATTTGATCTTGGTATCCTTAAACAAGCTATCTCAATGTATTATTTCTTACTCACACTGCATTTTGTCTATGAAATCAAATTCCACCTACTTATATCAGATGTGTATGTATGTGCGTATGTACGTATGTATGTATGTATGTATGTATGTATGTATGTATGTATGTATGTATGTATGTATGTATGTATGTATGTATGTATGTATGTGTGTGTATGTATGTATGTATGTATGTATGTATGTATGTATGTATGTATGTATGTATGTATGTATGTGTGTGTATGTGAGTATGTGAGTATGTGAGTGTACGTGTATGTGTATGTGTACATGTATGTATGTATATATGTATGTATATGGATATATATGCATATCCTCAATTTGGGATAGCGATTAATTAGTTCTTCACTGCCAACTGTACTACATATATAAATACTTCTGTGGGGAAATTGGTTTTGTACCTATGTGTCTGTCTGTCTGTCTGTTTGTTTTTTTGTTGTTCAGTTTGTTGTTCCTTTTGTTTTGTTCTGTTTAGGTGTCTTCTTTGTAACTGTTGTGTACAAAGAGATTACCTTGATGTATGTCACATTGGTGAAACACACTTAAAAAATAAAGTAATAAAAAAAAAAAAAAAGAAGTACCCCAAGGATACAAATACCCATAAATAACACAATGTGGAAAGCCAAGTTTAACAACAGAGGATGAACTTCTCCTGAATTATATAGCATGATGACCATTAGACCTCCAAAAAATATAAAATTTTCATACATCTATGACTGGCCTGACAGCTACATTGCACTGTTCATCTAATAAATTTGAATTTTATGTACTGTACATAAGTTGAAAGAAAATTACAGTGTAGGAATGATCACACAAGGGCTAAATAATGCACGGGAGACTCAGGAGAATATCTTGCCTCTCTGCTGTGTTGCTGTGCAGGGATGATAAAGGCAGCAGAAGAGAAAGATTGGATGCAAACAGGCGACCATCTGAGCCTTTCACACAAACTCCAATATGTGCACATTCACTGAATAAACAAAAACGTGGATGTGGAACAGTCAGGGGACTTAAAATGGCAATGTGATTTTATTTTGTTTATTGCCTCAGAGAGGCATGAAAACAAAACTCAAAGCAATGTGTTAGCCTTAGTCAGAGGTGTGTAGTTTATGTTCAACTTCAAGCTCTATGAAATTGAAAACCAAAGGCTCCTGTTGTTTAAAAAATACAATAAAAAGGAGATTGCAGAAACACACTACTGCCTTGAATAACACAACCCATCATTTAAAAAAATAGAATGTCTTTTTTGCTTATATAATGTATATTATGCCACAGGTATTGCAGCAGTTTATAAATTAGTTACAGTCTGACAGAGCTAAGGATGATAGCCTTGAATTTGCTTCTTCACTTACTATAGCAGTATAGAAAAAGCACAGTGAAGGATAAAGTGAATAGATTCCAAGTTAATGCAGCCAAGGGCAGCATGATAAAGAAAGTTAGGGAGAAAAACTACAACTGAAGTCCTCTCTTAGATGTCAAAGTGAAAGAACCCACAAGCTGCTCATTGTTAGACTGCATAGGGGATTATAACTTCCAGGACTTTATGCAAACCTTCAAAAAAACTGATTGAATTAGACTTCCACTGCAGCAAGTGAAGTTTCTGTTTTTCATGGAAACTTGTGGCTGCAGGGAAACAATACTTGTATTTTCTTTTTAGTCAAGGGTCATTCTGCAAGTTATCCATTGATCCGGGTCGCGGGGGTAGCAGTCCAAGCAAATTGACCCAGACATCCCTCTCCCAAGCAACACATTCCAGCTCCTCCTGGGGAATCCCAAGGCGAACCCAGACCAGGCGGGAAATATAATCCCTCCACCGCGTTCTGGGTCTACTCCGGGGCCTTCTCCCGCCTTTCTCTGAAAGTTATTCCCTTCTAATTTGACTGTTTAAACATTCAAGAGAATAAAAAACTCCAGTGTTTCTATTTTTTTCATCAAACAACTTTGAACCTCACACACTTTAAATCCAAAAAACACGACTTCCTTTCTTTCCTTTATTTATTATTTAAGTTAAGAGAGAGACAGATTTTGGTGTCAAGCATCAGGTTCCCTGCAGTAAATCACAGAGCTGTAAATGCCACCGAGTGTGTACAACTAGCATAGTAAGCTGCAGCATTCAAAATAAAGAGCCAGTTTTTATTATAAGCCACACTTTTTGCAGCCTTGTGAGAAAATTAAATTATAACACTGCAATAAAAGATGAGGGGGGGGCTAATTGGGCTGTGAAATTGTCTCACAGAGCAGATCTCCTGGTTTAGACTCCTACTTTGAGACAGTATTCTTTATCTGTCTCTCCTGTCTTTGCAGGAATGTGTTTACATAAATAAAATTTGATCATTTTAGTGTGACATGGGTTACAAATCAACTACAGATAGTTTATAATATTACTAAGGGAGGGATTGCCATATTTTGTTGCATTTGCATTGTCAACATACCTGTTATACTTAAACAGTTGCAACAAATAAGGACAAAACAGGGTCTCACAGAGTATCAGAGATATGCACTGCCATGCGACATACCCACTCCAACACTACTTCACTTCATCAGAGCGTCTTGTTATTAAATCAGCCACAGGATATGAGCCCCATTTATTTTTTAAAAACTGTCAGGCAAAGCAAATTCAATTTGTACAGCACTGCATCAACAAGACATGGATGTGTTCACATGAGTAACTTGTTTGTTGTGTGAATGTGAACTAGCACCCCTCTGAGACAGCACCATCATGTTTGCAAGACCATCCTTATTAGCTTGTTTGCATTCACAGCCCATCCCAAGTGGCAGCTAAAGCGAGAGATGCTGTCAGGCAGCCTGGTGGAAAAGGCAGTCTCGTCAGCAGATATACTGTACACAAGAAGGCAGCCAGACACCGCAGCTGCCTGTCTGGTCTGGTCCCACAAAAAAATTATTGCTGGAAAAGGATATCCTTCTAAATATATCATTGAAACCAGCTCAATTCTTTCCACTCCACCAGTAAATGTGAGTGTAACTTATAAATCACACTGGTGGAGCAGAAGACCACAGAGGGCTCATACTTAGAAAGCCTCAGAACAATGAAGAAGCATTATATTAAAGTTACAGATCCACTTCCTGCAGGGTTTAAAAATGGACTGGAGGCAGAGAGCTGTAACTCTCTAATTGCTGACATAAAAAGTGCCATCTCATAAAGTTGGAAATGTTCCTGATTGTGATGGAACAGTATAGACACTAACCTTCTTCTTAAGATGTGAGCAGATGTCCTGCTGGTGCTGCCGGTCTCTGTGGAGCTTCAGCTCCTCCTGGTGGGAGTGTTGGGCCTCCTGCAAGGTGACCAGGGCTCTGGCCAGCAGTTCTTCATGGTCCCGCTGCCACTGCTGGGTCACCACCTTCAGCTGGGCCTGGGTGAAGAGCTGCCAGTCCAACAAACGTTCATGATCTATCTGGAACATTAGAATTAGAATTAGAATCAGCTTTATGGTCGTTGTACAAGTACAATGAAATTTCATCTGACTTCTCTCAGTTTAAATAAAATTAAATCAAATTAAATTAAATCAAATTAAATTAAATCAAATTAAATTAAATCAAATTAAATTAAATTAAATTAAATTAAATTAAATTAAATTAAATTAAATTAAATTAAATTAAAAATAAATGTAAAAAAATAAAATAGAAGACATACATATAAATATATATACAAAATGTAAATTGAAATGTGAAGAATGTTTTTTGCAACACTGAAAATAAAAAAAATTAAAAAAAACATACATGGAGAGTCACTGTGTGAGATGGGTCGCTACTCACTATAGCTGACTGATGGAACCGATCACTTGTGTTACTATTTATTATAAACACACCACAAACATACATACATAAGAAGGATAATAAGAGGTTGTAAGAATGAGCTATTTTTGCATTACAAACAATGTAGTGTCAGATAAATGACAATCCAAGCAAACACAAACAGCCCTACATGATGTACTGTATAATAATAATGGCAGCAGGCCCATGGGGAAAACTCTGTGTCAGATATAGCTGTGCTGGTGTATAAAATGGTCCGTCTCTCCTGGCTGTGAAATGTCCTGAAGGAAAACAGTTCCTTTCTGTGTGAGGGCTGCCTGTAGCTATTCATCATTGTGTCAGCACTCACAGAGGCTGCATCACTTGGCTGCTTCCCTGGAACAGAGGGAATGATATTCATCTATGGGCTAATGGCGGCTAACTGACGGTGGGAAGGCATTAGGCGGCTGACTGGTTTTATTGAAAATGAGTGAGCTGACAGACCTGCCAACGGAACAGAAGTGCAAGAGCCATTCAAGCAGATCCTGTTTATTAATGCACACTTTCAGAAGTTTAGGGGAGATCCACCCTTTGTTTTCACCCTTCCTCTTGTCCTCTCCCTTACTACCCTTGCCTTTCTTGGGTTGTTGTACTTGTCATGCAAAGTGTGTATGCACATAGTCACGCATGCACCTCAGCCAACATGTTATATACAGTATGTATGTGAGAGCATCCAGCGCACTCAGCGCAATGCAGAGAAAATGGAGATGAGACTGTTAAGTTGTCTCCACCAGGACTGAGCCACACAAAGGACTAAGTAAAAATGTTCTTTCAGACACATCATGAAAAGGTATGAGGTATGAATTATTTCTGCTACTGCTGTGGGAAATTATGAGTGTATTAATATGAGATCCTGCTGGTACTCTATTGTCTTCTTATTTGTTATAAGAGAACATCAAAGAGTAGGTCATAATGAACAATAAAGAGCCCCATCCAGCAGAGGGAGATGTCCACTTTAAACTAGCACCACTACCTAATGAAAATGACAAGATATGCACACTCCTATTCATCTACACGCAGACGTTTTTTGAGACAGTAGTCTCAGATAATTGGATTGCAAATGCAGGCTATGATCATGCGAACTTCAAAGTCTTGAAATCAGCAACTTCTGCAAGTCTGTACATTTATCTGCAAAATAAAAAAAATGAAATTACATTCTCATAAAAACAAAACTTTTACAAAGCATAAAATTAAACTCTCTGCAGTGGTTCACTCTCAAGCAATAAATAGATTTTCAAAACACAAGGGTTATGCAACCATTTGAAGAGAGCATTTATTGCAGATTTATCACCAAGGCCTTGAGGTTGTTTGACTGCACAAACCCTGAGGCTGTAGTTATATGTCACATCTGCTGTCTAGCTATAAAACAAAACGGTTGTGTCTTGTATTAGAATTAAAATTATACTCACAAAAGTAAAAGAAAACTATGTATCATCATGATGCGACTGCCTGCAGAGGGATCTAAATGGCAGGTAAGTGAGTTATTAAGACTCAGACAAGAACAGCTTTCAATGCTCTGAAGTGGGAACTAAGATAAGGAAGGCTTAAAGCTGAGACCTTGCTTTATATTACTATTCTGTAATGAAAATGTGACCTATAGAAAGTCAAATTGTCAACCACAAGAGTGAATTAGCAGTTGGAATTGTTTTTCTACAACTGTTCCACAATATAAAGCAGATATCTTCCCAAAGCAGAGTAGTGCCACACATTCAATGCTCTCTTTTTCTCTTTATATCTAATGGAGCAAAACACTCACAGTCACAGGGGCACTGTCCTTTGAGCTTACTGCTTCTAATCAATGTTGTACTTGTTCACTTAATTTAGGTTTTAGATACAGAAAATGCCAAAACAAGGTTGTGTAAAACTGGGAGTTTCTAAAACGCTGACAAAAAATAGCATATATGAATTCAATCAGTGAGGTTTCAGCAATCCACTTTTGTGAACACTAATTACCCACCATATGCAAGCTAGCTTAATTATGACTAATAGCTGAATGAGGAGGATTCAGCATCACATCAACTCACTACATCAACTCTGTTTCAGGGGGAGGCGAAAAGTGTGGTGAGAGACTGTTGAGAAACACATCTTTCCCTGTCACCCCCCAAAGGCTGAACGATCACAGCTCTAAATGCAGCACCCAGCTGGAACTGATATGAGGACAGGTCTCCGGGTGCGGGTGAGGGAGGAAGGAGAGCGGGGCTGGCGGTTGTCATGGTGATGCCGGGGCGGTGGTGTGAGCGAGTTGTCCACAGTGGGTGACATGGCACATCCTGCAGCGTGCTGAGCAAGTCATTGTCCATGCTTAACTGTGCGTCTGTCTGCGCCGCTCAGGCTGTTGAGCCACATTGATCAGGGAGTCGGGGACTCACACTGCAGGGATGCTTCGAGCTAAAGAGGGGATTTTTTAGATATGGGCGTGTGGAACTGCATACATCTGGGTATGAAGAAGTGGGGCTTGTATGTGTCATTCATTCAAGCAGAAAAAAAATTAAAAAGGGAAGAAGGCAGCTGCCAAATCTTACCCTTGACCAAGGCAAAAAATCTCCAAATGCTAAGGGGCCACAATGTCGTATCAGGCAGATCCTAACTGAGTAGAAGAATAGACTCATATGAAAAAGATAATATCACTCCAAGTGAAACCCAGCACCAACATTAGTCTTTTCTCTATCAGTTAAATTTGCCAAGACTTTGACATTTGTTCTCTGATATGAGAAAAATAATGAAAAATGTCCCCCAGAGAAAATCAAAATCAGGGCTAAAGCAGAGACTTTCAAACACTGAGAACCTGTCACTTCTCCTTGGCCATAACCTCAACACTAATACAGTTATCAAAATACATAGTTAACATTAATATAAGAGGGAAAACACAAATTAAATAAAACATAGCATGACTTAAAGCTCCTGTGAGAAACAGTACCTTTTATCTCTTTGCTGCTTCCGTCCTGTGCGTACAAGGAGTATTCTTTTTAAGAAGTCAAACATATCAGTCATTTTGAACCTTTGAGATGGAAATTTAAACAAAGGCAGATTTGATGATCGCTTTGACTGACACCTACCCCACAGCAGCAGTTCAGGTCTTTAGAAATATATGTATTTTTTTAATACCATTGCAAGTGTAGTAGTTCACAAATATGGAGGGAATACAGCTGGAAAAGCCTGATAAGATATTTTATAAAACCCTCACAGAAATCCTACTATGATGGAAATCCCCCCACATGTTGGCGGAACTGCGGTAGCCAAAATGCAAACCACTGCCACGTTATGTGGGGCTGCCCTGTTATCAATTACTATTGGAGAGATGTACACAATGCCCTACAAGATATTTTTGAAGATGTGCTGCCTCTTAAGATCAAGATGTTGGATTTTGGGATTATACCTCAAGATTGGTCGAAAAAAGACAAGCATCTAATGAACATTCTGCTGGCTGCAGCTAAAAAGGCGTTAACCAGGAAATGGTTGACACAGGAGAGCCCAACTCTAAATGGATGGATGGACATTACAATGGACATTTACAACATGGAAAAGACTACAGCACCTGTTAATCACAAGGTCAGAGCCATTCACTGCTAACTAGAAATGGGTTAATTTTATAACCCTCCATAGACCGGATTTTATTTTCACTGCTTATTAGTTTTATAGTATATTTTAAGTAAAGAAAAGACTACTCCCTTGTTGAACATAGTTTCCTTTTAGGTCCTGTTATGTTATTTTAATTCCGTTGGTATATATGTGACTTTAAAATTATGATTTTAAAGCTTATGTGGAGAATGTAGAGATGATGTATATACCATGGAAATGTTTAATGCAAAATTTTAATAAAAAATAAATTCAAAAAAAAAAAAAAAAGTTTATTTTTCTAATTTTGTCGCTAACGATCTTGTTTGCTTTTGTACATCATGAAGACATAATGGATGACTAAAATAGCTACCTATGAACAACATATTTTTTAAGGTAAATAACAGACAGGAGATGTTTTTGGACATATGGAGCCCCTTTATGGACATAATACAATACGGAATAACTACCTCTGCTTATGAGTGTGATGAGAGTGTGTGATTGGTCCCGATGCACTGAGCTTGGTGCTTTCCCTGTGAGAAATTAGTTTTGTAGTTTGTTTATTTTATTTTATTTATTTTTTTTTGTATTACTGTTTGTTTGGTATTGCTATGTCTTTCTTTTGAAATTGGCCTTATTACTACTTTTTCTGTGAAATGTATTTGTTTTCTGTATTGTTTTATTTCTTCCTGAATTTTGCACAAACAATAAAAAAAGTGAATTATAAAATAATAAAGTCACAACAGTATGGATTTCTGTCTGTTTCATTACCAGCTGAAAACTCCTTACAGTAGCTTTAACAGTAAGTAAAATACTAACCAGCTCCTGTCTAGTTCTCTGAGGGAAGAGTCTTTGCAGCATGTCCATGCAGAGTGCTCTGTGGTTGGGTACGTCATGAGGAATGTACTGAGACAAAGTGAACTGGAAGTGATGGTGATCATCTGCACACCAGCCACAGAACCTGAAACAGAACAATCTCCATGATAAAAAATATTTTAGCTTATTTCATGAATGAAGTACATGTATAAAACATAGATACATAATAAATAACATGTACATTAAAATGAATACTATGACATGCATATCTATAAACTGCAGAAGCCAACAGTGCCATATAGCTACCATATGGAAATCAAAGTCAAGATGTAAAGTGGCTTTGACACTTTAGTATAATCAACCTCCTGCTGAGAAACACTTGTCACTCATGTCTGTCAGAGAACTGACTGTGCTACTATATGCTGGTAATATCCTGCTGAGAATGTAATCCCTCATCTTGATCTGCTGAGTTCTGCCTATAGAAAGATTTTTAAAAATGGGTAGATTGGAATCATTTCTCCACAGAGAGAGAGAGAAACTGAAGTGTCATCACACATATTTCAGATAAGCTGAAACGTTTCTCATTCAATCAATGAGGAAGATCTTGAAATTATGAAAAGAAGTAGGGCAGAACTTCAGTTGTTCTCAGGCTTACTTGTCAATTGTTTGTAGTTTCTCCTGGAGGCTCTGCAGCCTGCTCTGGTACCTTTCTGACAGGGACTGGAAGGCCTGGACCAGGGAGTCCTTCAGCTCTGGGTAAGGGCAGTGACAGTCTGAACCCAAAACCTCTTCTGGAACATTTTCCTTAATAATCACATCATCTGAAGTACTTGTGAGATATTTCTGTAGAGAGAAAAAAAGACTATCTTTGAGACCAAAATTGAAATGATTAGACATTTGCTTTTGAAGCAGCTGCCTCTTTGCTCCAGTGTAGACTGTTATACGAAGTGGAAAATTGCTGAAACAGGTGGAAGATATCAAACAGAAGGTGAGGAATTTACCTCCAAGCCAAGACCAATGATCTCCTCCTCCAAGCCCAGATACTCTTCATGAAGTCTGACAGTCACATAATCTTGCTGGTCTTTGACAAAGTTGATCTGGTGACAGAATGATGACAATGTCTCAAAAAGTTTAAAACACACACACACAGTTTGAACATAAATTTATAGAAGGATAAATCTAAAAAAGTAAACATTTTAACCTTTCTATCAAATCAAGTCTGTTTTTTGGGGGGGGCTGCTAAAGTTCTAAGTCTTGTATCTAGGACACTCTGAGAGAGAAACTCCTTTCTTCTTCTTACAGCTCAAACAAATCTGGCACTGTGGGGATCCTCAGACTAGACTCAAGAGATCACAGCTATTGGCTGTAACACTTTCTACCCTCTTGTTATGCTATGTCTGCTCAGATCAACATTAATGCTTGAACTCTGGTCCCCTGTGTTCTCCCAGACGTCTAGATTCAGAAACATTTATCATCAGAGTGATTCGGTAAAGGCTAGTGTTCAGTAACTGCTTCCTTCCCATGCTGTTTTTACATGATGTTAAATATCAGAGAGAGGAAAAACAGCTATTTAGGAATAGACATGGTGTGTATTTAGCCATTTGTACTGTTTCCCTGTTTTAGAAAGAAACACTGACACTTTTGGATAACTAAATATGCCCCGGGTCAAATTGACCCAAGAACATTATTGCTGCTCCTGAGAAACAAACATAACAGGAGGGTTAATAATGACAGAGCTGCTATGGACCTGACTCTGATGTGTGCATGGTAGAAATATGAATCCTTACAGTTAATAAGTAAAGGGTAAAGGGACAGTACTTATTTAGTACTTGTATAGTGTTTTTCTACACAGCAACATGAAAGTGTTAGATTTTCAGTGTTAAAACTAGAAAGGTTGCATTTCCTGAAAGCAAATGCGTTGAAATGCTGAAGCTGAAGGCTGAAAGCTGTGAAACACAGCTGAACATGTGGAAGAGTAGTAGAAGTAGTTGAATTAGTGGAAGTAGAAGAAGTGGAAGGAGAGGAAGTTGAAGAAGTGGAAGAAGTGGATAAAGGAGAAGAAGTTGAAGGAGTGGAAAAAGTAGAAGTGGAAAAAGGTGAAGGAGTGGTAAAATCTAGAAAAAGGAGAAGAAGTGAAAAAGGAGAAGAAGTGAATAAAGCGGAAAAATTAAAAAGAAGTCAAAGTGTTAGAAGTAGTAGCATCTATAAACTGCTTGACAAACTATGGAAATGTCTTACCTGTGTGTGTGTGTGTGTGTGTGTGTGTGTGTGTGTGTGTGCTTGTGTTTGTCACTCACTGATGAGGTCATCTGAATCACCTGTGTGTGTGTGTGTGTGTGTGTGTGTGTGTGTGTGTGTGTGAGAGAGAGAGAGAGAGAGAGAGAGAGAGTGTGTGTGTACATGTGTGTGTTTGTGTTCCTGTGTGTGTGTGTATGTGTGTATCTGTGTGTGTGTGTGTGTGTGTGCGTGCATGTTTCTGTTTGTCACTCACTGATGAGGTCATCTGAATCACCTGTGTGTGTCTGTGTGTGTGTGTGTGTGTGTGTGTGTGTGTGTGTGTTTGTGTGTGCATGCGTGCTTTTGTTTGTCACTCACTGATGAGGTCATCTGAATCACCTGTGTCTGCTTGTGTGTGTGTGTGTGTGTGTGTGTGTGTGTGTGTGTGTGTGTGTGTGTGTGTGTGTGTGTGTTTGTCACTCACTGAGGAGGTCATCTGAATCACATGTGTGTGCGTGTGTCTTTGTGTCAGTCAGAACTGAGGAGGTCATCTGAATCACCTGTGTCTCCAACTGTCATTAACTGTCTCCAACTGTCATTAACTGTTTCCATTGTGATGGGACCAGCTGTGTAACTGCTGTGTGACAGTTGATTAAGAATGGGATTCATGGACTAAATTAGGGTCTACAAATGCCAACACTATGCGATAACCGTAATAGCTATCAGAAAAAGGATCAAACCATGAGCATCCAAAGACTCTGATGAACACAGTGATATGTTTTTCATGTCTGTACAGTCAGAAATGTAGTCAGGGCAGCGAGTTAAGAAAAGTGAAACTTTTGCTGCCCTCCAGAAATATTTAACATTACGGCAGATGGCCGAGCAGAGAGACTTTCTCTGACAGTTGGTGACCTGCTGGCTCAACGGTACAATCTTTTGCTTTGGTTACCTCTTTAACAGAAGCAGGAGAAGACAGGGAACGTTTTGATGTCTTATTTGTGTATGTGGAGTGAAATTTGTGGATTTTCTGGCAATTTTTCCAGAGGCCATGTCCCATATTTTTCCCAGCCTGCCCACTCTAAGTTTTGAACCTCTCACTCTGCCCACCAGAGTTCCACCCCACACACACCAATGTTAAAGTGAGGAAAGAGCTGAAATTTGATGAATTTTTGAACAGTGAAATCTGTGAAACTGTGAAAGGTATCAAAAAAGTGAAACAAGTGTAGATAGCTGAAAGTCTTGTGAACAGTTTAAAGTTTGAATGGAGTCTATAAGTGAAAGTAAGCTGAAGCTATGAGCTGTAGTAGTTGAAGAAGTTGAAGTGGATTTGAAGATTCCGCCCCATCTGTTTCAATGTTAAAAAAAAGGTTAAATAAAGTTGAATTATTCAAAAAGTATAAGGGTTGAAGATGTGAAAAGATATAGCCCGCGAATGGTGAAGAAGCTGAATAGTTTAAAAGTTGAACGGTGAAAATCGGACAAAATTTGAAGGCTGTGAAAGCGGTCACGGAAGAAGAAAAATAATAATAAGTTTAAAGTAGAAGAACAATATGTTGAAATGCTCAGCATTTCAACATAATTAAGAGTCAAATTACAGTCATTCCAGCTCTTGTGAAATCTGATTCAACTTCAAGGTTGTTATTCCTCGTTGAGAGTTGGTGTTAAATAACCAAGTCATATGTCATATTTTTTTATAAACTCTATAGCGTTGAGTTCACTACATAGCCAGAGTTAGTTCCAGTCATTGCTGTCAGAATTCCTAGGTGTATGTGTTTGTCTAAAAGGAGGCGCGAAACAGACCAGCTTCTCTTTTTACTTTTAACTGGAGGTGATCACACATCACTCAAACTGTGACTCCAACCCTCTACCGGTAAGGAAATAAAAGCCTATGTGCCCATTACATTAATTTTTTCCACTCCATAGTAATTATTTCTGCAGGCAGTATACCTTCACTGTTAGGCAGAAACCTTGTACCACCATTCATCATTAATTTTTTTTGCATGATTCAATGCTACTGAACAATAAGTGGTATGGGGGTGGGGTTGCAGTAGCTCAGTCCGGGGCGGCAGTGGCTCAGTCTGGGGTGGCAGTAGCTCAGTCTATAGGGGCTTAGCTTGGCAACCGGAGCGTCGCTGGTTCGAGTCCCAGCATGGACAAAGTTTGGCAAGTGGACTGGTGGCTGGAGAGATGCTGGTTCACTTACCTGGGCACTACCGAGGTACCCTTGAGCAAGGCACAGAACCCCCAACTGCGCTGGTCGATGGCAGCATCCTCACTGACATCTCTCCCTAAGTGCATGTTTGTGCATAAAAATTGTATGTATATACACCAAACTGTCGTGTAGCATGACCAAAAAATATAACACGAGTGGAAAAAATTTAATTTCCCCCCTGGGGATTAATAAAGAAAGTTTCTTCTTCGGATCAAAACTGGTCCTGATTTCCCCAATTGGTGCATCCCTGATCATGGGGGATCATTTCAGTTTGACTGTCTACTTTTAATTCTTCCTCAAATAAGCTTGGTACTTTCTGTTCATGTTCTTCAGTTCCCTGAGTTCCTATCTAAAACATTTGAGGATGGAAGTGCAATTAAAACGGATCCCTCTGTTTTGAGTTAGAGAGCAAAGTAATGCAGTGAAATAAGCAAACAGAACAAGCCGTCAAAGGTCATGAGGGAGGAAAAGACAACAAGAGGCGACATAATCGTTATGTGTTTGTGTATCTGTGTGCAAGCCGGGCAAGTGTGGGGGGTCCCATTGTGCCCATGCAATCAGGTGGGATAGGGCTGTGGGCCAGCAGGAGTAGAGAGGGTCATGGGAAAGAAACAAGCATGCCTGAGCCTCACAGAGGAGACAAAATGGCTGGCAGACGGTTTATTCCAAGTAAAGTCTGTCTTTAAAGACCCCTGCTTGCTCCTTAATCTCACCATTCATCTCTGGAGCTCGCATAAAGCCTCTGAGAGTCAAAGGCAGAGTTTGTGACTTCGGTACCGTGGATATCTAACAAACAAGAGATTCTTGGACAGTGAATGCAACGCTGTGTGCAAGCTGGGATCATTGTGTGCACAAGCAGAGGAGTTGAAACCTCTGTTGGAAATGCAGGACTGAGTGTTTTTGGTTTGGCAGGAGTCATTATTTGAGGCTTTGAGTGTCCTGGGGGATCAAAAAACAAAAAATTCCAAAAGCTTCAATCTTTTGATTTTACTCTACAGATGGAGAGATGTAAATCTTACTATTCTGCCGACTTTCTACAAATCAGCTATTTTAAATCTTTATTTAAGTTACTACTGTGGACCGTGGACATTCAGCTATGTTACTATCACCTGTTGTTTTACTTGTTCCAAGCGTGCTCCTGAGGCTCCGTGGTGTTGACGTTCTTCACCCAGTCTGAAGCACAGGTCATCCTTGAGATGACAAACAGGCTCCACTGTGGCTTTTCTGAAGGCTTCTTGTTCCTTCTCAAGGAGCAGAGCTAAACCCAAAAAGGACACACAAAGACCAGATATTAGTAAAAGAAAATCACAGACAGCAGAGCCTAAACATTACAGTTACTAATAATCACTGAAACTGTAACTTTTGTTTACCATATTCTCTGAGTGAGAAGATGGCGGTGTCTGTTCTATCAATCGGTCTGATCATCTCCAAAAAATCATGGATTTCATTCTCAGCCTTCTCCCTGTGTCATTTGGGAAAACACAATAACATCAACAAGTTAATTTTGCATCATTGACACGATCAAAATCTTCTCTGGTCAGGAAAAGAAAAGCACCTTTAAGTTCACATTACATGCATACAAACCCTATCTTTAAGTATTGCTAAACTTAGATTAGCTGCCAAGATATTTCTGAATTGTGTTGACTTTGCTTGCTGTTTGGTCAGCAAGGCAAGGCAACTTTATTTGTATAGTGCATTTCATACATAAGGGCAACTCAATGTGCTTTACATTAAAACATTAAAAGCATTGGAAACATTCAGACAGGCATAAAAGAACACAATTAAAATGACAAATATAATAAAACAGAAAAGAAATGAAAATTAGAATATATTAAAAGTAAATTTAAGATTTGCATTTAAAGTGAGTTAAAATAAGCTAAAATAGGAAGGCAAATAAAAAAAGTCTTAGTCTTTGATTTAAAAGAGGTGAGAGTTGGAGCGGACCTACAGCTTTCAGGGAGTGTGTTCCAGATATGTGGTGCATAATGACTAAACGCTGCTTCACCATGTCTTCGTTCTGACTCTAGGGACTGAAAGCAGACCAGTACCTGATGACCTCAGAGGTCGAGGTGGTTCATAAAGTAGCAGCAGATCAGCAATGTATTTTGGGCCTTAACCATTCAGTGCTTTATAAACCATCAGCAGGATTTTAAAGTCTATTCTCTGACAGACAGGAAGCAAGTGTAGAGATCTAAGAACTTGAGTGATGAGATCTACTTTTTTGGTCCTTGTTAGGACTCGAGCAGCAGCATTCTGTATGAGCTGCAGCCGTCTGATGGACTATTTAGGGAGTCCTGTAAAGACACCGTTACAGTAGTCTAGTCCAGTGTTTTTCAACCTTTTTTGAGCCAAGGCACATTTCTTACATTAAAAAAAATCCTGAGTCACACCACCAACCGAAAGTGTTACAAAATGACACATTTAATCTCTCAATTTATTAATCTGTTTATCTGAGGGAGGATCTTTGGCCACTTCTTTAACTGTGTCAGGTTGAAGCATCTTATTTACAATGGTCTTTGCAGGTAGTATTAATGTCTCTGCCGCAGTGTGTGGCTTTTTTGATTTGGCCACGAGTTCAGCTACTAAGTAGCTAGCTTTGAGAGCTCTCGCAGACACCGTTGTAGTTTTTCTCATAAAAGTTGCCTTTTCCACCACCCTTATTACGCTCTTCATCCAGGTTAGAATTTTGTCCAGGGCCCAGTTTGGAATTTTCATTCATCACTGTTGTATGCCTACTTCTTGTCACATACACCTCTCACATGCATCATTAATGATTGTCTTAAATGAACAAGGTCAGTATGACAAGTATTGAATTACTCCACCAGTCACTACAGTGCAGGTACAGATGCACTACATAGCAAATTATTTGCAGTATATAAATAATATTTTTTGGGACTAAGTGAAATTGGAAAATGTCCCACGGCACACCTGACGATCTGTAACGGCACACTAGTGTTCCCCGGCACAGTGGTTGAAAATCACTGGTCTAGTCTGCTACTGCATCAGCTACAGCACCAAATTTACAACTGTTTAAGTACATGGCTTAACTTTCCATGAGAAAAATGTCCCTCTGTTTTGACCGAGCATCATCTTCTCTGAGTAAATTCAGCAGGCAGTAAAAATGGACTGCATATTTTATTATAAGATTACAATTATTGATGCATTGCTGTGAATGATTTCACTGTGCAGCAAATGTGACTTAAATTATGTAAAGTAGCATTGAATAAATTACTAAAAATAAGCACTATACCTCAAAGTTGTGGCTGAGAGCGGCACTTACATAAATGTTTTTTGTTATTTTCAACCACTGCATACTTTGTCACTCCTACTATGGAAAGTTTCTTACTGGCTCACTAGCTACTTTCAAAATATTCTGTTAAAGTTTTAGATTTGATGATTGACACTGACTGAATTTGCAATATTTCTGCAATGTACAGCAAGTACTGGAACTTTGGCTGAGGACTTGAGTAGCTTAACTGAGTTTTCAGTTTATCCTTGAAATAATTGTTCTTTGATGGTCATTGATTTTATCTTGGACAAATCGGCTCTTCTTTACGTGTGTGATATTAATCTAAAAGTCATTACTTCTATATTTTAGGTATAAAATTTAGATAAAATTAGATTTCTAGAACATTTTCCCACACTTTGTCTCCCCTGATATCAAACTCTCTTTAACTCAAGGGCCGAATCTATCATCCCTGGTGATACAAAATCTCCATATTTCCTAGATTAAAACATAATTCAGTCTGCAAATCGCATAGCTTTTTTTAGATTAAGTAACCAGCTCTTGGAATCGTTTCTATCAACATTTTGTATATAGTTAAGTATTTTGCTTTTGTGTGGCCATGAAAGGTTAACAACAGACACAGAGAAGGACCCTAAACCGTGATTATAAATTATCTGAATATCTGTACAGTGTCAGAGATACAAAACAAAGATGTATCCTGACCAAATACAGGCTGAGTGACTACCAGCTAGCTGTAGAGACAGGGAGACACAGGCAGACATGGCTGCCCAGAGAGGAGCGTCTATGTGCTCACTGCTCTACAGGGGACATAGAGACAGAGATGCACTTCCTCCTCCACTGCAGCAAGTTCTCTTTACTAAGAGATTCCCACTACAGGGAAATTACTAAAATGGTAACAAACTTCCCAACATTAACCCCAGAAGAGAAACTGTCAGTTCTCCTGGGGGAAGGGTCAGCAGCTCCTCTGGCTGCTAAATATGTGTCTGCCTGTCACAGCCTGAGGGACGCACCATCCCATAATATCTGATTTTAGGTAAAGTTTTTATGAGCATACCGCATCAAGTGGGGACATTGAGATATGCTGTATGGGTGACACCATTGTTCATTAATGCGTATAAAATATGTAATATATATAATATGTAATTAATTTATATGAAATGCAGGGGAGAACGTGGTTGGTTGTCACACTTTTTACTGTTTTGATGATTGCTCATCATTAAAACATCTTTCAATGGTCATTCCTACATTAAATTGAAACTTAAGGTGTTGGCTTGAAATGTGTTTCCCTCTCATTTTCCAACTCATTGTAACAAAGAGGCAATTAACTATCAAAGAACCTATGGGGTTGGTTGTCACACACTATGGGGTTGGTTGTCACACACTATGGGGTTGGTTGTCACAATGGTATTTCAATGGGAAAAATCTTTTAGAAAAGGCAAGAAGGCAGAACTAAATTTGAAAGTTTAATTGCACTGACAAGTGATAGGCCTACATAACTTAATGCATTTTAACATAAAATGAGCAAGGAACATGAACAGGAAACACATCTTTGGGCCAGCCTATATAACAACATAAAGAACAAAACAAATAGGCCGAACAATAATGGCCTACTCAACTAGGCTACATGCAGTCACTGTCTGAGTTACAGTGATGGCAAATGTAGGGTCTGCACACTCCAACTAATTTCACCATGCATGATTTTGCCAACATAGGAGTTGGTTGTTACATGTGACAACCAACCCCAAAGAGAATGTGACGACCAACCCCAACTGGAATTTTTTGCTAGCATCAAGGCTAACAACCATCTAACAACTAGTTAGCTAGCTAATAAAAATCTAAACTATAGCTTTCCCCTCACACTTTGTAAGGGTAACACTTGTTTTGTTATAAACCCATCGTTTAAAAGCCTAGAAGAAAAATACTGAGGAGCTGAATATTTACAATTTGACATGAAAAAATTTCCAAAATAAAATTGGGGTATGGAAATGTCCATACCCCAATTTGAGAGTCAGTGCCCTCTGGTGGCGAGATATAACGAGTCTGCCAACCAAACCGTGTGACAACCAACCCCGTTCTCCTCTATATGTGTGTATGAATCTTATGTGCTTTGGCAACAACATGTCTTTGTCCATGCCAATAAAGCAAATTGAATTGAATTGAACTGAAAAATTTAATAAAGTAAATTGAGATTAATCACCAAAACAGAAGCAACTCAAAATCTCTTTGACATCATCACATCAAGACTCTAACCACAACAGTGGAGGAGTCTTTTATATGTTGTGTAGAGTTTGGTTCTAAAAAAGAAAGTTATGCATTTAAGCTTCAGTGAATCATCGTGTTTGTGATCACTTTGACTTGTGTTGAAATAATAAGTAATGACAACCTGTCGTCACTCAATATAAAGGAAGATAAAAAAGTTGATGAATTCATGCAGAAAAATGAGGATTAGGCCTGGGAGGGTAGTAAATAAAACACAGAAGACAGGATGTGTGCTGCAAAATAATAGGATGGTAAGAAAAAGGGTTGACATTGTTGTTAATAAAGGAAAGCGTAACCATAGAGATATCTTCCTCTGTTTCCCTTTTGACAAGGTGGCTTTTGAATCCCATGGTAATTTAACTGGGTATATGCATAGAGAGTTGCAAGCAGTGGCACATCTTTATGACTGGGCTCATTACTGAGGCCCACACTTGTGTACATCATTAACCTTGGGTGGCTCAGACACAGTCATTACGCAGCCAAACAAGCTGCACCCCCAGAGCTAGCGCTGCCCTTCTCACTTCACAAGGCATGACACCGCTGGGGCCCCCGTCCCACACTTCTAGCGTCAGCACGCAGACTGAGAGTATTTCTCCATTCAGCACCCACACAGCTCCACAACCCCGGAACTTTCTCTGTTTCTCACCCTTAATTCAACGCCATCGCTGCAAGAAAACCAACTCCCTTCTCTTCTTGTTTTCTACTTGATACTTTCTCGTGTCAAGCTTATTTTTGCACCTTATTTTTCCATGCAGGTTCCTGTCTGGGTTCAATGGGGCTTAACTGGAACGGTTGCGCGGTGTAATAGCACATTCAGAAAACTGCAGCAGATAATGACAGGGAGTAATAGGGGGCTCTTACTCAGCTTTTTGCAGCCTGGGGCACTCTCTGCTCCACACCTGTCGGTGCTGCCGTAATATGGAGCTCTCCTTGGTCGCCTTGGCTGTGTAGCGAGTCCTCTGCACCTTTAAGACAAAGGTTTAATGCACAGCAAAAATAAAAAGGAATAAGCAGTGAAAAACAATAACTTAAGTGTTTGCTTTGGCTATGGCATTTATTCCCTCCTACTAACAATTAGCTTCATCAGGACAAACCTGAATATGCACGGCTCTAATGCATCAATTATCTGGAACATTTTATAACGCCATTATGGCATACCTGCTATTAAGGGAATAAATCATGATGTTGCAAAGATGGTGAAAAAGTTTATAGTTTGTGCGCTATAGATAAGAATAAAATGTTCCCTCGCTCTGCACATTAAGGGTATTTTTAAACAGGCGTCTGTTTCAACCTTTATTATCATTATTGTGTCTGTGAGAGGCTCATAAACTCAAGTGATTCAACTGAACTGTATCACTGCTAAAGCGTGATCGCAACATAAACAGCTGCAAATTAAAACAATCAAGTTGGAACATGCATGACGCAAGGATGACTATGAGGCATGTTATTACGAGGGGGAGGTGGAGAGAAGAGATAATCTACTCTCATTTGTTTGCCTTTTCATCTTGAAAGAAGAAGGCCCATTCAGAGTGCTCCTCTATCAGTGTTTTCATACACAGGCCACTGGCTCAGATAATTGTACAAAAAGACATCTCACATAACTAATACATGGGTATAATCTATCTCATATTAACAGTAATTGTAAAGGATTAAGGGTGTTGATTTATGTCATTACTGTGTATCTGTGTGTCATTTTGCTGCTTCTGTTGGAGCGAAAGAGGTTTAAATATATTGCGCTAAAGGTTTACCCTCAGGGTGACATTTATTTTATAGTTATTGGAATCAGCAGACAGTCTGAAACTACTGCTGCTCTGAAAGAAAAGGGCCAAATTGATGTCATCCCAGGCCTCTTCCAGGCAATCAATTGTAGGTTATCTTAATTTGCATTGGCTGTCTAATAACTCAACTACACTACAAAACTACAAACTAAACTACAAAAACTGGACTGGGAGCAAAACTTTCATCAACTCATTTCTAGTCTAAGAACCAATATCCACCTTTTCTATGTAATATTTACAACAGAACCAGCCACCACAAATGTATTAAAAGATAACAATTCTACAATACTTGTGAGTATTTCTTTATTAATTTAAAATACAAGTTTTATTCAAGTTGGAAATACATGTTAGGTCACTTTTTTCATCTATAGATGTGTGACAGATTTAGAAACCTGTTTTCAAGACTGTGTACAGTTGTACATCCACATAGGTGTTCCCCCTTATTTTGTCTAATAAATTTTTTTGTCAGGTTGCTGCTTGGTGGCCGTAAACTGGAATTACAGACAATCATCTATCTTGGCATTTGGAGAATTATAATGGTGTATCTTCTCCCTCCCAAAATAAACCTCAGGGTCAGTGAGATGGTAATAAAGCTCAGTCGCCTTCATGCCCACACAATCCTGAAAAAAGAAACCTGTTAAGACAAAATAATGACCCAATCTGTGCAGGTCAACAACGAAAAGCCTGAGAGCATTCTGTTCCCTTCAAATATAATGACTAGATATTATATTAAGATTACATGCTCAACTCAATAAGGTCTGAAATGTAATTGTTTTCTTGTACATTCTGAGTGGGTTGAACAATGTCTTTTGGGTTTTTTGGCTATCATTTTTCACATTTTGTTCCTTACTTTTTTAAATATTCTTAAACCTAGATCTTGGAATAGGAATTATCACTGTTCCATGTACTTTATGAATTTTGTATTTCTAAAATTTAAATTACAATTGAATGTCTTACAGAACTGTCATGTAATGGTTACAAATTTTAATATTTTCAAATTATATGAAGGTATAATCATCATTTGTCATCAAAACAACTCATTCTGGCAGAAGGATAGAACAGTGGATAGATCAGGAAACCGGGAGAGTGGGAAATGACCAAGCGGCAACCTCTGGTCTAAAAATATGAGTCCAATGCGGAAGTGTTAAAAGCTGCAGTTCATCGAGGATCCGCTTGAGGGTGGCTCTGGAAGTACCGGAAGTCACATACACATGAATGGGAAAAAGATGATCTTTTCAGCAGAAATAAACATGTTTACAGCCTGGTACAAAAGATGAGTGTAGTCTGGATAGCTCATTTCTTGACCAGCACACACTGGACAGGGGGTTGAATTTTTTTCTAACGCGGCAATTTCAAAGATATTGAGATTACGAGTCTTCCAATGAGAGGCACAGCTGACTGCAGGAACGCTGCAGCTATTGGCTAGGAGGCTCAAACTCTGCCTCTTTACGTCAAACGACACACTCGACAGAAGCAATATGGCTGCCGCCGCCGATTGGTCTCATAACAGCTCTTCAGTAACAGATGGGTGACATCACGGATACTACGTCCATATTTTATACAGTCTATGGAATTGACACGCAGTAAAGGGCTGCAGGTGAGAATCAAACCCAGACCGCCCACTTCTAGGACTAGCCTCTGTGCGAAATATGAGCACTAGAAGAAATCGGTGCCCCGATTTTCATTTTTTAAATGTCTACAGTTGAAAAGCTTTTATTTGATCGACGGTAGCTTTAAGAATCCATCTCCCTCTTGTTTTTATTTTCACATTTAGGTTAAGTGCTGCTGGTAAGAAATCTTATCAAGAGGTAAAATTTTAAGGATTTTAGTATCTACCATTGCTTCAAGTCCTTTCCTGGAGAGCCCAAAATGATCCCATGCTTGAAGCCACTCATGGTCATTTATTTCCCCTCTATCACATCACCATTGGGAGATGCTCTGAAAGCCTGCCTTTCAGCAGGGCGACCGAACGTGAACATAGTCTTATCTAGGTTATGCAGAGAGCAGGGCTGGAAGGAGCCATGGGCGACCATAATGATACTAAAAGGCTTCTGCCACAGTTTACCAATTAAAACACTGCAGGTCTGACAGCCTTATCTTCATTGCTCCTGGCATTAACTTTTAGCTCTGCTCAGAGTCTACTATGAACTTCAATCAGTTTTACAGAAAAACCCTAGGCAGCCAAATGAATATTCATAAAGCTGGAAATGCTGCTGTGTATGGTGGTGATATTACAGTTCTTTTTCATGTACTTAAACAAATTATAAAGATTATGCAATGACTGTTACGATATCACTTTGCATCATGCAGAGTACAAGAACGACAAAAGAAAGGTACACAAACAAAGATAAATGTTCCTATATTCCTTGTTTATAACATGCTGTTTTATTACCTCACAATAAGGTCACATATTGCTTCTCCCGTGGAGGGTTATGAGTGCTGTTTGCTGTAAAAAATATTTTATATCATAGCGTCGCTGAACATTCCTCTTTATCTGCTGCTGAATCATTTTGTAATTAAATTTAACAGGGATTGATTTTGCAATAAAAATGCTGTTTTTAGCATGGACATTTTATTGATTCCAACTAAATTTACCTTTTGTCCAATTAGATCAGACTCCAGGCGCTTGGCATCAACAATGGCTTGTAGTCTTTCATATTCAGCAGGTTTGTACTTGGAGCTTCCAAGACCATTTTTCATCCGAACTGTCAGTTTTTCTGCATGGGTGAAAGTAAATGATATGGCTGAATTAAGATCATTGGAATTGTTGAAAATCTCATCACTCTTAGTGTCCAAAGTAAAGTATTTATGCTGACTTCAGCAAAGAAAGCAATAGAGGTAAAGACAGAGAAACAGCACCAGCTGAGAGCTAATGGATTTTATGGGTAATTCAGAAATGACTGGACAGGAAAGGGCTTAGGTGGAGGAGGGTAGCAGAGAGAAAACTAACAGGCAGCTTTTTAAGAGTTCAGCTGTGACTTAAAGGGGCAGGTGGACAAACACAAACAAGGCTGCCTCTGACAAAAGCATCAAAAGACTTGACAGTAACTGGAGAATTCAACATGGGTACTTCAGGTCAAATCTGTTCAGCAGATCAATGGACCACTTTGTCACAAGTCAGCAATGTTTCAGACCCAGTTTGTGCTGACTTACCCACATCTTCTGCCCTGTAGTTTGTAATGAATGCATGCTGATCCTTTCCACTCATCACCAGAGAGTTAGATTTGCATGCACCACGCTGCCTGCAAAAAAAAAGAGACATGCACCATTTTATAAGAATTTTACAACACTTTATGAAAAACAACCTTTTACTTCCACTGGCTCAAATCATGAGAATTCAAGTCAGGAGCAATAGAGCCATGAAAAACTAAACTCTGCCAACAAGGTCTGCATGACATTGCTGGAAAATCAGTTGAGTCTCACAAGTTTCTGTGTTTGAAAGGAGACAGATGATGCCGCAGCGCGATCCGATATTCTTCTGGAACATTTTCTTTTCTTTTCTTTGATTTAAGCTTTGACAATTTTAGCCACACAGAAAAAATGTTGGTTAAGATTTACATTGGATGTAATGGATTGGTGTGAAGTATGAAGGAACTGATTTAATCTGTGATTGAAAAGAGCATGCTTTGTTCTGGATCCACTGAAGATAATTGATGTTTTTTTGCTTGCTTTTAGCAGACAGAATGTCTTCTTTTTTTATGGCACAGAACACAGTGAATATTTTAAACAGCATGCTGCGGTGAGGTTTCAGGACAGAATGACAGGATAACACGAGCCATTGATTTACTTATTCCTGACTTCACTTCAGAGGGACATGTAGCATTTTATATTTGAATATACAGCTTCAGGTTCACCAGTTACTTAATCTTCAGTCAATAAAAGTTATCAGAAACTTTATTTTTCAGTTAATTCAACCAAGTTTGCATTTGATTCAGCTGCTAAATTATTTGATGTTCTTCGGATGAAAGAGGAGAATTAATTGTCTTTGGATATTCAACCAACTCAACACAATTTTGGTCAACAAATATAGTGATAAACCCTTTCACATGTTATTAGAACAGAACAGAAAAGAACAGAATGTACTTTATTCATCCCCCAAGGGGGAAATTCAGGTGTCTGGCAGATACAATTATAAAAATCACATAAAACAAGTAATTCAGTTGTCTGTCAGCTCATCTCCCATTGGCTAGAGAGTTATGAAGCCTAATGGCTGCAGGGATGAATGATTTTCTGTATCTCTCAGTCCTGCAGCGCAGAGAGATGAGCCGTCCACTGCTGCTGTTTCTCTGGTCCACAAAGAAGTTGTGAAGCAGATGATCTGTGTAATTTAGAATGGCCTCTAGCTTCTTCTGAGTGCATCTCTCCACCACAGCCCCCAGTGAGTCCAACCTGGTTCCAATCACAGTGCCAGCTTTTTTCACTAGTTTGTCCAGTCGCCTTACATCCTTGTTTTATACTGCTTCCCCAGCAGACTGCAGGATTGGAATAACACACTTGACACCACAGACTGATAAAATATCTGCAGCATCTCACTGCAAATGTCTAAGGATCTGAGATATTATTATATTAGTTGATAAACCGACTATACACTGGAAACAACAGCTCAGTGCTACAGTAAAGCTGTGGTTAATGCTCTTACACAGAAACACACATAAAAGCCAAGTACGCTAGGTGTGTAATTTAACTCTCCTGTTATGTTCTTTTCTCTGGAACAGCAATAATGTTCCTGGGTCAATTATACCCGGTGCATATTCAATTACCCAAAAGTGTCAGAAGAAGACCAAAAAATCCCAATACACATTTTTTATATTATAATTTTTAACAAACCATTTAAATCCATATTTAGTCCATTGGTGTTCTTTAATTTTCACAGATCATGGTTCAATGAGGCTAACTCGCTCATTTTTCATTAAAACAAATGTTAAAACTTGTTTTATTGTACATTGGTAAGCCCTGAATATAAATACAATAGATTTACATGACATAGATTTGTGTTTATTTAATTTTACACTTTGAATTTTTTTTTTAATGAAGTTATGTGATAAATTAACATCTCTTCTGTCACATGCTGCCCAGATTTTTTTGCTGGATTTAGCTGGTTTGGAAGGCATTGCCTAAAATAGACTTTTAAAGAACAACATAACAGGACGGTTAAGCAGCTGTTACCTTGTTAGTTAACCCTCCGGTTATGTTCGTTTCTCTGGAACAGCAATAATGGTCCTGGGTCAATTTGACCCGGGGCATATTCAATTATCCAAAAATGTCAGAACCCAAAAAAATCCCAATACATATATGTTTTTTATCTAATTTCTAACTCCCTTACTGAACATTTAAATCAGAATTTAGTCCATTGGTGTTCTTTAATTCTCACAGATCATGGCAAACTTCTTTAATGTAGATTGGAAAGCCCTGAATATAATCACCTTAGTTTTACATGACAAATATTTTGTTTATTTTATTTTTAAAAGTTTGTTTTTTTTATTTTTATGAAATGATATTGATAAATTAACACGACTCCTCTTCTGTCACATGCTGTCCAGGTTTGTATGCTGCATTTAGCTGGTTTGGAAGCATAGACTGTATAAAACTTGGAAGACATATAATGCCTAAAGTAGAATTCAAAAAGGGTCAATTTGACCCCCAACATAACAAGAGGGCTAACTAACAAGCTAATACTGAAGTCTGAAAAACGTTCATAAGAAAGATATTGTGAGAGAAAACACCGTTCAGTTTAACAGAGTCTCGTAGTATAACATACAGAAACACAGACTACAAATGTCACATCTGCTATGCCAATAAAATATGGATAAAATGTACATTTCCCCTCTGAGCTCTAGCTTACCTTGTGCTATCCCTCTCTGTGCAGAAGGTTGACAAAATTTGTAACCAAGGAAACTATTATCCCTTCGGTAATTGGTCCATTCAACAATGCGATCCTCCTTGGGAACGCCCCTTGACCATATCCCAACCAATCAGGAGTACGCACTGCTTCCCCACATTCCCACTGACGTCATGCACGCTCCTCGCATTGCCTGGGACTGCTGGTGGAAGGAAGCAGGGAGGGAGCAGCGAAGGAAGGGGTCGTTCTCCTCCTCTTCTCGGCTGTAAGCTTTTATGGAGGCGCGTTTCACTCTGCCACATGCATGGGACTTAAAAGGACGGGACTTTTACCGATGAACTTACCTGTACTAATGCAGAACCGAGCAGCAGCTTAACCACAGCGCTCTCAAGGTATGTAAACTCCTTTTCCTTGGCTGCTTCACAAACTGCGGAATAATTGAGGGGGAAAATAAAAGAATCTGTGCGCAAGGCAGGAGGGAGACTCAGAAAGTCGGGGATTTACACTGCGAAGTGAGAGTGGGCTTCTCTTGTATGTGTTCTAGTACAACCAAACTTCTTAAGGCTTCTTCACAGTGGGAGTGGATCTAATACTAATCTTGTGACCGATTCACCGCCAACAACGCACACCTTTGAGGGACCTTCATGCGCTGCTGTCTTCCATGTCTTTGCCTCACCGCTGGGATGAAAACTTAGCTCCCCAAAAATGTTTTCCCTGTCACAAAACACACACAGCAACTCACTTTTTCTGTGACAATGCCCTTGAAAGCATGTTGTTAAAAGGTGAAGGAAAAGGCAAGGTGAGCTTACAGTGTGGGAATCTCTGGAATGCCAAGTCGCCGAGGGGCGGAGATCCAGAGTCTTTGCTCCCACTAGATAAGCTTACCTTTTACCCTCACGTTTACAAGCTACATTCAAAGTACGCCATATTTAATGACCCTAATCTGCATTTTAAGCAGGGGCGTTATCTGTTAACTGCAGATCCATTGCTTTGCACTGTGAAATACGAGCAAGCCATTTAAGCAGAAGATTGACTCACCTGTATTACAGCTGTCAAATAAAGTCAAATTACCTGACCATGTGCATTATGATAGCCTGGTTAATTAGCTAGGGAGTTGTGACAAATGATGTCACTCACTCAGGATTTGCACCCTCACACAAGGCACATGTGATTTACCTTGTCCTACTTTGGTTTTTAAAGTAGGTCTCACTTGTAATAGTTTGTTTTGAATGCAGTATAACACAGTGTCCCTGTCTTCAGAATCAGAATCAGAATCAGCTTTATTGACCAGGTATGCTTGAACACACAAGGAATTTGACTTGGTAAACTGTGCTCTCTTTGTACAAGGTATAAGAATAAGACATACAAATAAAACTTAAAATATAATAACAATAACATCAGCTATAAATACAAAAGAACAACAATATAGGCATGACTAGTACAGGCTAAAATAAAATGATGATAGTGCAGTGGTGAGTAGCAGAGGTAGTTTTTACATTAAAAAAATAGTAGTTAAATAATAATATAAATAAAAATATGGAATTCTGCTAGGATAATTGGTGCATTGTATTCAACTAACACTTGTAATAACTAGTACTTGACTTATGAACTGTCACAAGAATCCCACTGTGAAAAATGCTCCTGCAAGGATATACAAACAGAGGCTCTTTGTGGTCATGCATTCTTACATTTTATTTACCACATATCCCTATGATTACAAATCATCTCTGGTTTTATGGAGATTTGAACTTGTTTATCTCTTCCTAAGATAGCATTGCTGATTTTCCCAGTATTACAGATTAGCTGTAGTCATTATCTCGAGATGACAAAACTTGTTTTGTTGTGATAACAGGATAGTTTCTGACGATCTAGAATATGAAACAATAGTCTGGTCACTGGGGCAGGGCAGGCCACAAAATGCAATGCTGCCAGTCGCCTACACTAATGAGGTAAGTTAAGCCCATGTCAGTGTTTGTTTTCAGCTTTGTTTGCAGCTCTGTTGAGTTATGATCATCTGACATTACGTCAAGATCTCAAGAAAACAACTGAAGGCTACTCTGATCATGGGAAAACAGTACAGAAACTGTATGGATGCATTTTTTTAGGGCGTCCATAGAATAGAGAAAATGCAATTTTACTGTAATCCCTGTTATGTTTCAATCTGGTTAGGACTGCATAGCAGAGGAAACCTAGGGTTGAGTAAACAGTTACTAATCTTGCTATGTCAACCGAAAGTCATGTCTCACACTTATCACATCAGGCTTTCACATGAGCAACAACGGCAGCGTTGCTTCAAGTCTCTCTGTTGCCATGCAGGTGTGGAAAGGTTATCTTCTTGCATCAGTGATGTGATCATGATCATGCAACTACATTTTTTCCCCCTTAGCCAACAGAAGACGTGCATATGGCAAATGCGATTATATGTGAACTCACCCTCACACTCACTCATTCTCACACATACCCGAGAGGAATCACTTTGTTACTCCCCTCGTGATTCACATTACTGCACTAGACATGCACTGCCACACAGCTGACAAGCGTTCAGGGTGGTTTTAGTGTGGAATTGAAAGGACAGCAGGACGTTGGATTGAAGAGCCAAACTCTCTGGTTTTTGTCTGTAGGTAGTTTCTGCTGCTGGTCTAAGCTGTGACACTGTGTTTGGCACAAAGAGAGATGTTTAAGCAGGTCAGACATTCAGCCAACTGCCTGTCAGTTTTACCCGTCATCCTCCATGTTTTCATTACTTCTGCTGTGTAAGGGATAACAATACATGCATTTGAAATTGTCCATATTGGCCATGGAGATATTACTACATGAAATAAGAGGATTGTTTGCATGAAAAAAAAACAACCTTGTGTCTTAGATGACACAACCACAAAAATGCCTAGAGAAGACCTTTGTGTGTTGTTGTGTTTGTTTGACTCAGCCTTCATGGTAACCCCTTATTAATGGGAACTGACAACAGTTGAATAGTTGAGCGCCCTTTGGCGGGCCTCTCCTCCTTGTACTTTTTTTCACTCCCTATTTCTGGCCCCAACATCAATGCTTAAGCCCTAACCCCTGAGTTAGGCCAAAAGTCAGATTTACTTATTCTTCTATGATCAAAAACTATCCCCCCACCCTCTGTAAGAATCAAGAAAATATTTCCAGTCTTTGCCTCACAGCTGTTTTGCCTTGATACAAAATAGTTATCAGTCTTGTCTCTGTGCTGTGTGTGCATGCATGTGTGTATTTAGTCAAGTAAAGTGCTGAAGATTCAACCTCTCTCCTCAGTCAGGCAAGAGAAGGTCAGCATCTCTTGTGTGCAATTCAATCAAGAGTCAAGTGCTCTTAGAAGTAGAGCATCTACCAAGTGGCAGTCTGCTTTCTGTGTTTTATTTACTACCTCACAAACCCTTGAAAGTTTCTTTTATCAGATCAGTGTATTCATAGCTTTGATGCAGAATTAACATGAATACAGATGCGCTATTCACGCTAAAAAAACTGAATTTATGTTTGACTATCCATGACTGCACTGCAAAAAAAAGATCTCTAACTGGAAAATTCAAGAGGTTGCATTGTAATGCAAATGTGTGATTGAATAGTGTGAGAAATGTTGAACAAATGTGTTTTTTTTCTGCGTCTGGGAAGGACTCTCATCTATTGTGGTGAAATAAGAAGAGCTTTTTTTTCAAACTGTACTGGAAAATCTTTTTTTTTCATTGAATCCCACGTACCCCACATAGCGTCTTTCCCTCCACATTTGCATAGTGTGGTCTTAAAAGAGTTGGCCTTTCTTTCCTGCCTCTTTTGAGAACACACATATGCAAGAGCAGGGGATTTCCATTGTGAATATGTAATATCCATTTCGGTTACATCACTCCAGAGACTTGTGAAGTAAACCAAAAGGCACACAAATAATTACAAAAATGATTCCTTCATTTTTTAAATATCTTGTGTGAAGGTTCAGTACAGTGTAAGTGTGTGGAGGAGTGAAAGCTTAACATTAATCATGAATTTGCTGTCTTGCTCATTCCTTTAATAATGTGCTTTCCTATCATAAAAAAAAAAACATACTGCAGGTGTAGAGTGTGTTCAGACTTGCTAAGGCTTCTCTGGGTAAGCCTTAACATGTGCGGTTGCCGTCTGATTGTTGATCTAACTGGATATGTAGATGGATTCCTGAAAGAGTCCCCAGATTTCATGCTTTGGTTGGATCCGGGACAGCTAAAGATAATACAGAACACAAAGCATGTCAGCGCTTTCAGGGATTAGGCGCACAATAGATTTTTGTCCGGTAAAATAGCCCTCTGCTGGTCTGACATGCTGAGTCTGAGAGACGGCCTCTCGCCAGCGTCTGCTGCTATGAGGACGGCGGCAGTGAAGGGACGGAGCTTTATTACCACAGTCCTTTTCTTTGTCTTTACTTTTTGGGACTTCCTACTGGCTCACAGCTCAAACAATCCCATCTATCTTGGCCTATCTGACTACAGAATTACCTCAACAGGGCACGTAATACCTTGTTGAATATTTCAAAGTGCTACTCACATTATCACCCCAGGCGAAGCTATCTCTTTACCGATTGTAGAAGGAGGAGTGGAGTGGGACTCCATCCCATTGGAGGGAATGAATGACATAACAAATAAGCACCTCTGAAAACACAACCATGTCCTCTACAGTCATAAAAATATGAGTTGCTGCAAAGTGACACTTGGTGCTGAATAGGGAGTTTTTGAGACGGATACCCTGGTGTTGTTTATACCAGTTTAACTCTGAGCTACAATCTTTTATGTGTTTCTACCGGGGCAAGCAGAGAATATTTACAATTTTCTTGCTATTATAGTTCAACTGTTTTATATTTAATTGATCATCTAGTCCATGAATCGTCCTAAACACATTTTTATCCATAGGTTGCCTTCCATTAGAAAAATTAAACCCGGACAAAATCAACAACCCTCTTTGAGAAATTGACTTTCTGATAATGTTTTACATTTTCTGTTTCATTAAAGACTCAAACAGTTAATTGGTGAACGCGTCTCTCACTTAACTTATTATTTAAGCACCTATGCCACAAACCAAGGCTGTGTGCTTCTTGGTTTAGACTTTTTAAACCTAAAATAGCTTGTTTGTGGGATCAGGTATCATCCCACAGTGGTATGTGAGTGCACTCTGTGGCTGGATTTAGTCAGAAGGTGAAGGCATCTCCCCAATGTCAGGTTACATGCCCACAAGGGTTTCGCCTGTTCCCAGACTACAACTAAAAACTGAAACCGTCTGGTTTGTGCACCTCACCTGTTTCCATAAAACCCAGCCAAGTAGCTGGAAGCAGATTCACTTCTTAAATGTCAAGGCATTTAAAAGACAGCTACAAAGTAAAATTAACTCTGAAAAGAGAGCTGTTGACATTGGAAATGAACAAATACAGTTCAAGCACATGACATTTAAAATGGCATTTTATGGATGCTAAGCTTTGCATTTGGCTGTGGAGTAGGGAGGCATGTGCGCACTGTGTTATCAAAGCTTATACTGTATCTTTTCTTACTTTTTCAAAGCAACTTGTTAGAGTGATGACATCAAAGCTGTAAAACTTGTAGCCTTAAGGCAACCCTGCACAGATTTGATGCAACTTAAACTGAGAAGTTTTCCTTTCTCTCTACAACAGAGCTGAGTTCTTAGATCTGCGATTCCTCTTTGTCAAGAAGAAGCAAATAAATCTCCAAGAAAACCCAGCCCTTCCCCATCTAACACAAACCCTCAGAGCTGTTCAAATGCTTGTTTTCAACTTAGGGCGAACAGTTTCTCAGACTTTCAGAGTTCACTCTCCTCTTAATGGACCAGTGACCCTGAATGATGCCAAGCCCTCTTCTTTTTGGATGGACATTCACGCCCAGGTGCTCACACATTGTTTAGGATATCCAACTGAAGACGAAATGAACTTAGAAATGAGGGAAAAACTGAACTCTTAGCTTGAAGATGAATTGCAAATATATAACATATTGTTATCTCATACACTGGATAAGAGACAGACCTGCAAAAGGATTCCTGTGTGATATGATGAAGGTGATGGCCCCCACTCTTGTAGTCTGTAGCACCCTAAGGACATAAATTTAAAGCAATGCCTCAAATAAAACCCTCGGTACTTCAGCAGAACTGCAAAGTCATACACATCCTCTGTGAGTTATTACGGGGTACATATAAAGGGAATTTATTTTAACCAACTTTTGTGTTGTGATTTATTTTTTCAATTAAAGCCCCCTGTGATGAATTATCCATATGGTACTATCTAATAAACCTTACATTCCTTTCAAGACAACGTGGTCAAAGATAATCGCCTCATGTCAGTCAGTGTTCGAGTACCAGAGCTCTTTTTGTTTAACTATGCCAATAAATTCAAAGTTTGGATATTCAATGCAGTGTAAACTCACATGACCCAAATCGTTGTTTTAAAAGGCCAGCTGCTGCTGGCTGGCCAACTTGACATTTACCTAAGTAACTACATTCCTCCTTTCTTTGTCTTTCTGTCTGCATCACAGTTCAATGCACACCACTGCCCTGATGGTTAGGTTCAGGGGTTGGTCTCACACTTTCTCCTTATTACAGATAGGACTTGTGTTTTCTAAATTTTATTCTCACACACTGTGATCATAGTGCGTGTAATCTTGAGGCCATCCTTCATTCTCTTTCAATGCAGTTTTAAAAAGCAGTCTGTTTAGTCGCTAAAAATCTTTTAGTAAATGTTCCCCTGGTGTCTTACTTAAATAGCTTTAATTACAGGTATGAGATTTAATTGAACAATAGAGCTCTAGCTTTTGATTGTGCACTGTGAAAACTGGTGTGCAGTATCAATGAAAGCTGCAGCTGTTTGTTTTACATTGCCCCTTTAGCTGTGTTATGTACAGTTACATGCCGTATCTGAAACGTCTCTCATATAACTACTGACTGCAGGGTGTTTATAAAATAATTACTCTTCAGAGCACGTCTATTAGTTCTTTCGTTTAACATTTTCCTTTATTTGCTTTCATCCTTCATTAACTCATACACAGGTGTAGTCATCGAATATGAAGTTTATCATGCAGAGAAAATCTGATTCTGGCATTACTTGGCCGTCTGCAGCAGGGTGTGCAGGGTGTCCGAGTTGCACAGAATTATAGATGAGCGTCTCTCTGAGGACTTTGAGTGATTGTCACTCTTACAAATATCAATATTAGAAATACTGCCAGGTTTGGGAGATTGTCTTCTTTTTTTTAATGTGTACCCCCAGGCCCTGTAAAGGGAAAGTTTAGAAGATCAGGCTACTTTACAAACTAAGGGCAAGGATTATTGCCAAAGATTGCAGAAAGTTTTTTATATTTAACATGAAGTTATCGCAGACATGAGTACTAATGTACTCATTTCTGCAGCAGTAAGACAGGCTGTGAATCAAGACAGGTCCGAATAGAGAGGATTAAGGATTTTTAACTATGTTCATATTAAGGGTGTTCCTGAGTGACTCATATTATGGTCCTTTTCAAACTAAATTTAAATTCCAGCTAGCCAGCTCGTCTGAAGGGTTCAAACTGAGTGCTATATATTTCAAACAAAAAAGAGGTAGCACCACCAGACTTCGGTCCGCCTTGCAACTTAATGTCCAAATGCCTCTGTTGGTTACATATTGCTGTGGTCAGATGGTTGAATGCCACACTACGAGGTCATTTTTCACCTGTGCTTGTGTACACCTGAGTAACAGCATTAGAGCAGTATGGCAGTAGCTACTAACCGGTGCTACTGGTGGGTGGCTGTGCTACAGCTTAAACACAACATATGACCGACATTCTGGGCCAACATGATGAGAAATTAGTTTAACTGACTAGTAACTCTAGTGTTGTTTAGCGAGCATGGTGACGCTTATTCCGATGCAAGCTTCTCTTGTCCATTTGTAATATCAGATTTGAAGTGGACTATACTGATGTGGAAGGGGGGATATTTCCATGAACTGAAAGAATCTTTTCCTTTTTTTGTTCTTTTTAGGAGCATTTTTCTCCACTGCCTGAAAAATATCTTTTATAGTCTAAAATGATCGTATGAATTGGTCTAATTCTGATTTAAGATGCAATCCAATCAGGTCGATGTCATTTTCATTGATTTTAATATTATACTTTTAAACTTTTATATTGGTTTAAGATCTTGTACCAAGTAAATGCATCTTCTTGCTAATTGTTTCTTATTTGAAGTGTTTTTGATAATAGCTGTTTCTCAAAGATAGTGTCTTAAAAAAATATAAACTTGTGTCATTTTTTGAACACACTGTCATAATAATAGCTAATAATGGTTATCAACTTTGATCACTGT
This sequence comes from Notolabrus celidotus, assembly GCF_009762535.1. NCBI lineage: Eukaryota > Metazoa > Chordata > Actinopteri > Labriformes > Labridae > Notolabrus > Notolabrus celidotus. Next base: position 17,423,294 of record NC_048281.1, on the reverse strand, counting down.
CTGCTTTACAAAAGGCTCATCATTGAAACAGATCCTGCCTCTGAAAGTGAAAGTCAAATCAATTTGTAGAAGCATGACAGTCCTTATTTAAAACTATGCATCACTACACTTTATCTCATGCAGTCTTTAAGTGCCAAAAAACGCCTTGTCAGAATTCATAATAGTACCATAACATATTAATATCAGTCACTGTTCCTGCTTAATAATGTGTCTGTATGATTCAATTACCCAAATTTGAATGGGTAACAGCATGTAGTTTCATGACCTCCGTCAGTCCACTGCAGCACAGAGCATTAAGTCGGCAGTGCCAAAGCAAACCAGAAGTCAGGAAGTACATGGCCAGGCCTGTGCTTATCCTTCTCTGTCTAAGCTGGTTTCATAACACTTCACAGGAACAGGAGTTTCCTCTCTTGTGTTTGGATTTTTCAAGTTAACCAATGTTCAGAAGAATTCAGTCTTTTAATCTAAATATTCTTTCTTGTCTAGAAAAGCCTTTTGAATACAGATAACTGTTATAGCAAAGCTTGGGTGCAGGAGATCACTATATAACTATACTTAAAGAGGTCTTGAATTCCATGAATTTGAATGACAAAAAAAGGGGCAGAGAAGCTATTCCTCAAAACAAACTGTAGTGTCAATCAGAGATTCATTTCTTGCTATATTTGGTTCCCAAAGTTGATTTCAGTTCACTAAGAAGAATCATAATCTGTGTTTAATATAATATTTACTATCCAATGAGGATTTATATGTGAGGGCTCTTTTTGTGTTAGAGAGCTTTAAGGGTTCTTAATGAAAATCCCTTGCTCATGTTTTGGGAAGCATGATTGGTTAAGCTCAGAATCTGATTTGGATCAGATGTGGATTAAATTTGATTACATTAATTTGCCAAGAAATCCTCAAATTTGGGCACTTTGAGTCATTAGGAATACTTTTAACAATTTGAAATAAAATCAGCATTCATAAATCCACTAACTTGTGGACAAATCATTCAATAAAGGCATTCCTCAAATAAGTGGATCCCTTTTTGAAGACAGGAAAAGTGTATAGTTGAGTTCCTTGCCATCACAGGGTCACAGCTTGACATGACAGGACAAAACTGGACCGGATAGTTGATCCTAAATCCTATTCTTCATTCCTTCAGCACATGAACTGTTCATTAAATGTCATAGTGAGTTGTTTATTTGACAGCAAATGTAAAAACCATCATTCTTTTTTCTGCAAATTCATTACAACAGACCTACAAAATTGTCCTTTTCATAACAGCGCAGTCAGCTCAGCTAGATTTACACAATTCATAGCTTCCCATTGATTGGTTTTCCCGGGATAGTTCATTTCTCACTGTAATCGGTCTTAATAGAAGGTGCTGAGTGAGCTCAGTTATTCACCTCAGAGACACCTCACATTATGAGAGCCGGGACACTGCTGATAGCAGGTATTTGTTATGCTAATGTACCTTCTCTACTTTTTCATTTGGAGGACTGTGGCCCCAATGTTTTTCTTTCAGAATCTAGCATGACATCAAATCCATATTTATCATTTAGTACCAATATGCACATTGTTGTGATACAGCAACTGGGGATGATACACTGTAGCATTGATTAAACACATTTTGAGCTTATTACCCAGCAGTGTTAAATACCTGATTCTGATAGGTCAAAACCCCAGAGCAATACTAATTCATTCTCAGTGGCAAAAGTGGCGCCAGGTACAACCTGATCCCCCACATCGTATTGAATCAATTTGACCGAAAGGAGTCTGGCATACGTCACCACTGCCTGTTGACACTGTGGCAAAAATTTTAGTTTCTGCAAGCATTCTAAAGGCCAAATTCCACCAGATCTGTCTCCGGTCCATCTCTGATCCATCACGGCACCGGATCTGACGCTATCTGTTAACCCCCACAGGATCCGATCCATTGCGTTCCGACCTGCCGGATCAGAGACGAAGCCGGAACGCTACTATTTTTGCCGGATGCCGTAGCACGACGCATCAATTCAGCACAGAGCAGATGGAGCGGGACAGGAAGTCAGGCACCAAAACAAAATTAAAACATCCGGTTAATTTCAGAATGAAACACTGTTATCGTTAGATCGTTTTTAACTTAACTATGACCACAAAAGGTCATTTAGAGCAGAGGCAGGCCTGGAGTCATCAAGTCAGAGGTTTTCAGAGGCTGATAAAGACAACATGGACAAGGAGAGGAGGAGGAGAATCCTTGATTCAGTGATTACCCCTGGAAAACCTCGGTCACATGACTCAAGATGTCCGGCGGTACTGCTCTGTGCTGCGTTCTGAAAACACAACCGGTGGGTGTTGACGGACGAGAGAGCACGGAGCTGGAGTGCAACGTATCAGAGAAGGACCGGACACAGATCTGGTGGAAGTCCTGTGTTAATCGGTAAACATTGTGGCAGTTTGACACATGGACATGAGAGCAGCCTGAGGAGCTGCTGGGCCCTTAACATCTTGAATAAAGGGACAAGTGGAGAAAGATCCTTTTCTGAGATTCAGGCAATGGTAGCAGAGCTGAGTGCACCTTTAACTTGTTGATTGCAAACTAGCTTATACCATGATAATAGTAGTACTGTTCAAAGTTACAAAGCTCTGAGAGGAAGGAGAGCTGAATGAGAATGTTAATGTCAACATAAATATCCCTTCAGGTTGAGACAAGGCCCCCTTGTGTGGAGGTCCAGCTCACCCTGTCAGGATTCCAATCAGCATCACCACCTGTTGACTACACATTAGCCCTAACGTGAGTGATCATTTCCCAAGCCAAGTTTCAACTTTGTCAATAAGCTCAGCATATGAAACCTTCTGTTACATTTGTCCCGTGCCACATCCAATTCACTAGAAATGACTTCACCTTACTGACTTCTCCAGAGATGTACACAGCATTATGTTGTAATTCCTTCTTGGGAGGCATTGCCTCTATAGCTGTTGTGTTTGCATTGTAATTGCATGCAGAAAAGCATTAGGGTGTTAAATGTATTTGTCTAACAGCGTGTGACAGGATGAAGCATGTCTGCGTCTGGCATAAACTCTGATTCTGTAATGGGATTTACATGCAATCAGAATAATTCATGTCCCGTTCTGTCACTACATATTACTGCTGGTGACATGTTGGAAGCAGCTGATGAGACAGGAGTTGCTTCCCATTAGTGGAGGTATTGTTGTAAGGAAATGGTGTAGAGGGTGGGTGAATGATGTTTGTCGGAAGCGGTGGAGAGTTAGTCCTGTGTTTTTACCGCTGCACAGTGCAAACAGGGATTATTTGGACTGCAGTCATCTTCCCAATGTCCCTTTTGAGTAAACACATCTTGGAAGATAAAGTGCAGCCTCGGGAGTACTATGCATACAGTGTTTGACATTAGTCCCTGCAGGTTGGTGTATTTCGCTATGACTGTGTTTCCTGCCTTTACTCAGAGGCCAGCCCTGCCCTGTGGATACACATGCTCTGATCAGCCGCAGGTTATTGCAACATTAGTCGGGCAGAGGTTCAAGGTGTGAAGAAAGAAAGCATGGGTGCAGCTTCTCAGTGATTTGCTTCTCAGTGTGGCCGCTTTGTTGAGAATGTGGAGGAGATGCTGCCTGGCTGATGTTTCCACTCATACCTGTCACATTGTCTAATCCTATACCAACAGAAGAACAGGTATGTGTCTATTTAAAAAGGAATTCTCTGCAGCTTATTTAGGCTAATGATTGATAGAGTGATTACATGTGAGAGTGTTTCTGCTCTGGAAAGCAGGCATTCTTTCGCTGTTGGGTGTGTCAGTATATGAGAAAAGCATTTTCAGCTGCTGAGCGAGACAGAGAGAAACATTGTGGGATCTAATAATATGTTGTTTTGCTGCTGGTGAATCCATCATACGCTAAACAAGTATTAGTCATCCTCTTTAAAAGAATGTTCCACGTGTGACACAGAGGTCACAAATACTTAGGAGTGTGCTCTCTGAGGTTACGGTTAAGCAATGACATGTAGTATGTATAGGACCACTGAGATATTTGTGTTACACACATTCACGATCAGCTCAGGACTATTACTCTCTCAGGGCTTCAGTCAGCACTTCCTAACCCTGTGTTTAGCCTAACTGTTTGCAGCAGGGGTTTGAGAAAATGTTTGGGAACTCAGTGACTGAAAACCAGAATGCTGTCTGAGCTGATAGAAAAAGTGTTTGTTATTATACATCTTGGTGGATTCTGTTAAACTATACCAGACCTCAAATTTCAGTCTTATACAAGGAAGCCAAGTCAATACACTGTTTGAAAGAAGCAATTAAACCTGGTGGGTCTGTTGGGATGTCACGGCGTTAAATCTGCTGAGTGATTAGCATATAAACTGAGTTCGACCAACAAAGTTTGACATGCTACCTAATGCTGCAAGGTCATTCTAGATAAGATAGAGCAGCCATGTGCTAAGGAGCATGTGGGTTTTCATTTAAAATAAACAACATGATTGCTCTGATCAGCTCCCCCCTGCACAAAATGAAGTTGTGCAAATCAGAGAATATCTAACTTAGCTTTTGGCTTAGTTCTTGTTTGTGTCTGACTCTGATTCAAGAGGTTTTGAGGTTAAGAGGGGTTGTGAACTATAAAATATTTATTATCTCATTGCGCACAAAGCAGCTTAAATGGGTTGTAATTTCACCTCATTGTTTGCCACATTTCTGTGTGGAACTCCAAAGTCCTTCAAAAGAATACGAATCAACAATGAGTTATCCCTTCTTTTAGAAAAAAGGTGTGGTATAGAGGAGAGATATGCCCTGCTGTAGGCTCCTTAAGCACCCCTCCGCTCTGTTTGTGCAGCAGATTTTGCGGCCCTTTAAAGCTCAGCAAGGCGGAGTAATCAGCATTTGAACTGCTGCTTCCCTGTGACTCCCTGCAATTGAAATTCAGGCTGATGTATAATTATTTCTGAGCTCATCTCCATTTGTCAGTGCTGAATGTCTGTGACCTGGTGTCACTCAGCCTCCTGAAGACAAATCGCTTCCTCTCGCTGACTGACAGACAATGGATCTATTGACTTGGAGGAACACTGCCTGTGCTCAGGTGGCAACAGTTTATCTCCCTTTGAAGGAAAAGACAGAAATACAGGAATACATCAGTGACTGCGCTTGAGTCACCTGATTTTGGATTTCTGCTTTTAGATTAAGTCTTGAAGGTTACAGTTGAAGGTTGTGTAAGCGTTGAGAGAAGAGATAACGGGTGGATTTTAGCTGCAGATATGGGACATACTCTACGTGTCATGTATGTGTGCAGTGGAATAAAAAGGAGTGATGATTTCCCCTAAGCTTTTTTCACACATGCATTGAAATGTTGTCAGTTTTACTACATTTTCAGGGTTAGCTGCAAATGTGAATCTAAACGGCCCCATTTTTCACCCCAAATTTGCCTGGACTTTTTCCTGCCAGCCTTCCAGCAAGGGAAGTTTTCTGAAAAAAGTTGGCGTAAGCTGAGTGTGAATGCACCACACACACACGCACACACACATCACCCCTAGACATATATCATGTGACTAGTATGAGGTCTGTGTGATCTTTGTGCATTTATTGATAAAGCTTTATGCTCTGTTTAGCTCTCAAGCATGTTCCCTTCCACTCATGTCTTTATAATGTGAATACACTTTGTGATAGGTTGCCTTTATATTAAAGCTGTAGCACATTTCAGATTTGGACTCTGCTTTGTCTGCGATCTTGGATATCTGAAATGTATACATAACTAGGGGTGGGAATCGAAAACCGGAGCCGACTTAGAACCGGTTCCAATTGATCAATTCCATCGGAATTGTACACCTCAAATGTTATCTATTCTTCTTAACAATTCATTTCCAGGCACAATGTCACGTCACGTTGCGGTACGTTGCATTACGTCACACACTCCACGACGAAGAACTCCTTCAACCACGAGGAAACTTGGAGAGGAAGAAGCGGTCTAAAGCGTGGCTCCATGTGAGCATGTTCGCTTCAGGGAGGTGAACCCCCGTCATGCGGCCGAAAATGAGGCACCAAGAGCGGGTAAAATACCTCTGCGATGACCCCGGAGGAAAAACGTTTTCCTCACCAAATTCAAAGTATTTTCCTCCAGGCTCCAGGGGCCACGTTGCGGCCGAGAATGAGGTCAACCTATGTTCAGTACGTTCAAGATGAATATGTTCATGTTCAGTCTTGTGCAGACATAATTTTGAAAAAAATAAAATGGTTCCTTGTTTTCCCCTCAAAAAATACTCAGGAATCGTTAGGAGAATTGATAAGGAATTGGATTGATAAGGAGAATCGACAATGGCATTGACATTGATGAAATCTTATCAATTCCCACCCATACACATAACACTGATTTCTGCAGCGCCCTTGTAACTGCCGCCGCTCCCGTCGATGACAAACAGAATTTTCTCAAACATTGAAGGAGTGCATATGTGAGAATAGATATAAGGGTGTGTTCTTGAATCCAAAGTGATCAATCTATATGTCAGACTGAAACAGACTCTGAAAAAAATAAGCTGGTTTGAACAGTCCAAGAGCAGAATGACACAAAGACTTCTCCTCAACCAGAGCATGATCTCACACACCACCATTCCCAATAAAAGGAAAAGAAAACATTTTTCTGGCAGCAGAATGACAACCCAGTGATACACTTACAGAAAATATGCAGTCTTGGCTCGATGTACTCCCTGAAAGAAAGACGCTCACTGTCCAGCTCCCTGTAAACACACGAGTTGCAGAAATCATGATACTATGCTGCATGTACTTTCACCTGTTTTCTGCCAGTAACCTGGATTTCTGTGTGCTTGTAAAGGCAGCCAGCATGACGACTGATATTATATGCTGCTGTGCTGCTCCTGCAGGGAAGGTGACATGAGGCACAGGTGGCTTTCAGAGGGATCAGCGAACTGATGAATTCATGTCTGCAGAGGAAATTGATGCATAAGGCAGTATTTATATCTGGGAAGGTAGAGCTGTCTGAACTCTTTCCAGCAGCCTTTACATCCTCCTTTATGAAGATTTGACACTTTGACTGTCAGATTTCAAAAACCTATTCCACCATAGCTCCCATTTCTTTTTCCTTCCTTGTGCCATAAACTACATTTAAAGAGGGAGAGTCACGGACGGACAGAGGGGTTGTGTAAGAAGCTCAGAGGAGTGGCTGCAGTCTGAGGTCAGTAGATCAGATCACATGATGCAATGAGTCAGGGTGGGGTCAGGCTAATACTGTGTCTTGGCAGACCAGGAGACATTGGGGCTTTAGAGAGGAGCTTAAGCTTCGACTGAAAGAGTGTCTGTTAAGGGAGATGGTTATTATTCTATGTTGAAAAGTCAGACTAGTGTGTCACTGAAAGAAATACTGTTCAAAGTAATCAAGTTTGTCTGGGATGGAAGAGCATAGCTGGGCGTTTGGGGAAAATGGGAGGAGGGAGGGGAACCATTTTTCTTTTGTTTTCCCAGACTGAAGTCAAACTGAAAGTAATTCTGACAGGTAAGGAGAAAATCAATCCAAGGAGGAGTTGTTTTTTTGCTTTTGGAATAAGTCGAAATGTCAAATGTAGAGCTGGCATGTTGGGAATAATGTCAAACTTTCATCATTTCTGTCGAATATAACAAGAAAAAATGACATCAATAAGATTTTTGACATTTCCACTTAATTCTCCAAATGGTAAGAAAAAAACTTCTACAAACAACTTTGTTCCTTATTTTTTATTTCTGTTATCTGGCCTGAATCAGGCCTCCTGCTAGGATCAGGATAATCCTGATATTATGGATCGAAATGATCTCAGGCCTACTCAAAAGTTTTGACCAACACAAACAGGAAGTTTTATCTGGATCAAAACAGAAACTAGTTTACCTGGATCTGATTTAAGAATCCTTTTCTCTTTGAAGAAGATAATATCCAATCTGATGACTTCCATCTGACTAGATTACTCTTGAAGAACTGGGGCCTGCTGTTCCCAGCTTCATTGATCTGTCACACATCCATCACAGCAACAGGAAGGAAACAGCATGATCTGACAGGTCACAGCTGCTGATTAAGACATTGTCCCGATAAGCGTTCCGAAAGGTTGAAAACAAGTCTTAGATATCACAACATGGCATCAGCAGAATTTAAAAACAAAAGCAGATCTGTGCTCATTGTTTACCAATCTGCAGTCCTGGCTCTGCAAGCTGAATTCTGACTTTATTCTCAGCACTTCAATTTTAACCTCTACATTTCAGCTCCTCATTTGTAATCAATAATAGGACTAATACACTCATTTCCCCCCTTGTTTCCTGTCCATAATACTATCTCATAGTTTTGTCCTCTTTGCTCAAAGATCTTGTCATTCTGACCTTTAGGGAGTTTCTGTGTTTTGTTTAGTTGTGGGAAATAGCAATAATAGTTATAATTAGACACTGGTCTGCCTTTTTGTTGAGACCAGAATGAGGTCATCTTAACTCTGTGGGAACTACCCAGTCTGGACCTCAGGCATTAACCTAATGACAGCCTAAAAGTCCTCGCAGACCTGGCTTGACTACTTAGCGTCTCTTCTACCTCTCAGCTGTGTGGGCATCAAACTGTCTCAGGTCTTGACATACCAAAGCTGTTAACAGCTCGGTAGTTGGGTGAGTTTATTTTTCGCCTCAGTATTTGAAGGGGAAAGCAGAGAGTAATGTTGAGGAACCAGTCAGCTGTGTGCTTTTAGGACTTTGGTACATTGTCTGCAGCATCGATGCCTTCACTTCTTTCTTGAAGCTGTTGAGAAGGCCAAGCTAATCTCAGCAGGGAGGAATCGTTCTGCTCTGGATTAGAACTAATGGGAAATTTCAGAGGTAGGTTCAGATACACATCAGTTTTCTTTGCGTAGTGGTGCCTACAGTAGGGTTCACTTTCCTTTTGTATGTTGTTTTTTCTGTGGTTCCATTTCCTACAGTCTGCTTAGTGTGCACTTTCCTACAGTCAAGTTTATACTGCAGAGATGTATTCACATGGACAGATTAAATACACAGCTTCTGGTCAAGGCGTGAGGAATTTCCTCTTTCTGACACGCTGGGAAGCCATTTTTTTAGGGGCTTGTGTTTTATCACAAAGAGAACATTTACAGAAAGGCATGATAAGCCCCTTTTTTAAAACTATATCTATGTTAATTTAAATGACTATTACCATAACAGAGACTAGTTTCCAAAGCTGCACATTTCTGTTCCGAGAGGATACTGTGAAAAAACATGAAAGAATTTGTCCTCCCTGACCGGGTTTGCAACTTCTGTCACTTTTAAAAACTGCACCAGGCCAGTCCGGTCTGTGTTGTGCAGAAGTCAGGGAGGAGGAGTTTGTTGAATTCAAACAGCTCTCCCCATTTCCTGTTGCTGTGTTTGGTGGAAATCAAATAGCATGTCCTTGATTCAAAAGGCTGTAAAGTAGGCGGGAGGTATTCATGGGGGCGGTGTGTTGCAACACTGTGAATGAGCAGGAAAGGAATTCAGGAGACTGACAGGGAGATACATGGACTCACATACTTTGTTGTAGTAAAATCCTTATCTGTCATTTAACACCAGCACTGGCACATGGCTCTGTTAAGCTCAGACACCTTGAAATGCTCGTGCAGCCTCGGTGACAGACTCCCAGAATACCTCAGGGTCTCATTTCTTCCAAATGCCTGGGGGACCTCCCACGAACCCCCTCCCCTCCCGATGCCTCATCCCTGGCCAAAAACTTTTATGTTCTTACTGTAAACACACCAACCAGCTCACACAAACTGGCTGTCGGACAGAGCTAAATGATTCCCTACGTGTGTGTGTGTGTGTGTGTGTACACAAACAGATGGATTTAGGTCTCTCACTTCTGTAAAATGACACTGTTAACCCTTTAAAAGTCCGTTTGCACAAAATTGACAAACTCAGAAGAGTTACTGTATACAATGATTTTAGTAGGAATTGGACAAATCTTATAGCAATATATCATCATCCTGACTTGTGCCGTAAGTACTGTACCCCAAGTCCCAAATATTAAAGTGTCATTTCAAAAAAAATAATGCAGCGCTATAAATAGATCACTTCCAATTAGACTCACCATGTAACTGTTTTGTGACTCCTTGATGTGGTGCTAGTGACATTAATCCTGCACTTGGGGGCATTATGTTTACTTCAATTAATCAGATAGTGTGATGTCTCATTAAATAATAGTCTTTATTGATTGATTAGTTATCCAAAAAATGTTAGTAGTGAGTAGTGACATAAACGTAATCCTGGACAGGGTATCTGTGTTGGGTGGCAGGTATTGTATTGTATCGTATCCATAGACTGTATGAAATATAGACGTAGTATCCGTGACGTCACCCATCTGTTTCTGAAGAGCTGTTTTGAGGCCAATCGTCGTCAGCAGCCATATTCCTGCTGTCGAGTGATTGTAACGTAAAGAGGCGGGCTTTGAGCCTCCTAGCCAACAGCTACAGTGTTCCCGCCTGTCAATCAAGTCAGCTGTGCCTCTCATTGGAAGACTCATTATCTCAATATCTTTGAAATTGCTGAGTTAGAAAAAAATTCATCCCCCTTACAGTGTGTGCCAATGGAGAAATGAGCTATCCAGACTACACTGGTCTTTTGTACCAGGCTGTAAACATGTTTATTTCTGCTGTAAAGATCAGCCTTTTCTCATTCATGTGTATGTGACTTCCGCTACTTCCGGATCCAGCCTCAAGCGGATCCTCGATGAATTGCAGTTTTTAGCACTTCTGCACTGGACTCATATTTTTAGACCGGAGGTTGCCGCTTGATTCAGACCTAAGAGAAGCTATAATGTCAAAAAAGAGAGGTAAAAAGCATTTAACGCCCTCTGCTGTTTAAAAAAGGCTATAGTAGTTATTTTTCATCTCATTGATTTGAAACGCCCCTTTGTTGTGGTTCAGTAAAGCACATTTTGCAGGTCAAGATACCTGTGAAAAAACCAACAGGTTGAAGATGTCTTTGTATCTTTGAGATGACAGAGACAGTGCATCTGTAAGGCAGTAAAAGTCACTTTAAAATCCCTGTTTCCCCAAACTCACAAACCTCCTGTGTTATTGGAGCCCTTCCTTTTCTTTTCTACTGCAGGCCTGAGCCGTGAGGCAGTCATCGCAGCCTTCAGCCACCCTGTCTGGCTCAACAGGCTCCTTCTAGTAAATATGGATCCACCTTCAGCATTGCTCCCTTGATACTCCCTCCCCCGTCAACAGATATAATGAGGCCATAACTATTCGTTCTACTTTCTCATTTCAATCCTGGACAAGAGGCCAGAGAGAGCCACGCTGACAGGAACGCCTTATCTCTACTGTCGGGCTGCTGACTTGTTTTTGGTTTTATTGTCTCTCGATGGCCTGCCCCGCTGTCTGCTGTAACCTCTCACTGATATTATACACAAGCAGGTATATTCTTCACCTGTGCAAACATGCTCGGTATTTCAGTGCAGCTTGTACACCGCTAGGATTTGAATTTCTAATGTTTTTGGCCTACGCTACATCCCTGGCTGTTGTTCTGTTTGTGCTGTATTTCTTATTTGACTTATTACACACACTAATCATTATTAAACTTGTGTTGTCTCAACCCATATGGCATTGATTTGCACGGTCACAGACATGAAACACTGACAGTCTTTCTCTCTATGGACCATATGGTGTGTGTGGGTGTGTGTTTTTGTATTGCTCGTGGTGACATGTGACCATTGATAGTTATCGGCACAGCGCGCCTGTGTGTATCGAGAAGTGGTTGACACAAGTGTGTATTCAAGAGCAGTGTCTGTTTGCACATGCACACTGCCTGGGATGTGTGTACAAGATAGTGTTGTTTTGCTGTTGTAGAGGAGAGTTGTGCTGACCGGATCATGGTGTGTGTATGTGTGCGTTTGTTTGCTCACACAGGAGGAATGCCAGCTCCTGAGCAGAGCCCAGTGACGGAGGAGGGGCTTCTGCTGACCATCCGCGACAGATCAACTGGCCGCAACATGGAGGCTGAACACACCGCCAACAACATCCTGGCCTCGGTCAAAGAACAGGTAGCGGGTTCCTTTGATTTTTCAAGAGCCCATTGATTCATGTCATGAGTTACATTTCACAGAACTGTTAAAGCTTTATGACCCATTTATGTACAGTGACATTTACAGAATGCTTAATGTGCTTTTGACTGACACATTGTACTAAAAGAAATCCACAGGGCAAAGTGGGTGGACATGTTTAACTGCATATAAATGCCACACACCCTGTTGTGACTGTAATCATAAATCCATAGTTAGGAGTCGTAATTTCTGCATGTGTGGGACGATGAAACGACTTTTGTTTATAGCAGAACTGCAGTCTTACTGGACTGACCACTATTTTGCTCTGTGCAAAAATTTTAATTGGAATAAGCGTGACTAGAAGCTTTTTTTTGTTTACTGCCTTCAGTCATGGCCTCGGCTTGCATCAATGAACAAGGAAGGAGATCATCTCTTGCAGGGTTTGTGAGCCCGTGGAGGGACATGCCCTGTGACTCACTCCATCTATGCCTGTCTCTCTCTGTGATTCATCCACGCTCCCTTCTGTTACACACATGCACTCTCCTTTCCTCTCTGGCTTCCCTCCAGCATTGCATATTATTGGAATCCAACACAGGGCAAACTGGGCTAAAGAGCTTTTGCTCTTATTAATGACATTAATTCCCTCGTGTGACACCTGGCTGGCATATCTTTTTTTGGCCTGAGTGACACTTAAGTTGTGCTACACTTTGCGATGAGTTAAATGTGTCAGGCAGTGCGTGTTTACACTTTGCACAAGGAAACCCTATTTAGGCTTACTGCGGGGAAAGTGTTGTATTGTTTGCTCGAGTAAGGAAGGAAGGAAGGAAGGAGGTAGCACCTGTCTATGTCACTTCCTTCCCTAGAGTATTCCTCGGTGGCTCGTCCGGTTAGAGCAGATATATCCAGACGAGCAGGAAGAGTGAGTCGCCTGCCTGAGCTGTTGCTTTTAGAGCGACTGGCAGGAGACATGCCTCGGAGGGGATTCCTGCTAAAGACTGGAAGCTGGAAAATGACCGTTCTCCTCCGTATTTAACAGAGTTGGAGAGGCAAATCATAGTGTGAGTGAGTAAAAAACATGCAGGAGGTCAGAGACTGGGCTCGTGTGAGAGTGCTGTTTCCCTCTTGTGCTTTATACATGAGGTTTTCCTGTGATTGTTAAGAGGCAGACCTTCGAGGGATCTCACTCTCTGTTGATGTAAACATGCGAGGCTGCTGCGCTGTAGCTGTGGTCGTGGTTAGGGCTGGGGCTTAGGATGACTGGGTGTTTGGTAAGTGTTTACTCTTTGGGCTCTACTATTGTATCTTTTCAGAGCACTTTTTACTGCCTCTTCATTGGCTGATTTCTCCCCCTCTATTTGTCTTTTCACTCTGTTTCTTCTTTCTTCGTTTTCTTTGCGTCTTTTCCACAAACTTCTGTCTGTCACAGCTGTATTTACAGCTGCACAGGCTCTGCTCAGATGCCCAAACAAGGACAGATTCACCAACATACTATAATTCTCCATGTGTGTTCATTTGCTTGGGCTTGTATTCCCTCTGTTTGTCGTTTTGACAACCAACAAGCCCCCGCCTTTTTGCCATTCATTTGGGGATTTGGTTCTGTCTTGCTGCAGATTCTGGTTATTAGTGTCCTGTCTTTGCTCTGTGCTTCCTTTAATAGCACTGATCCTCCATCTGGATGTCACATCCATAGTGGTTTATTACAGTCCTCATTTAAGCTTTTAAATGTCAATGTTTTTCTTTCTGCACATTCGAACTGGCTTTGAAGAAGCATGCATGCTGTTATTTTTTTTAAGTCTGACTCATCCATATAACCTAAAACTGTTGTAATTTAGAATTAACTTTACAAATTCCCCCTTCTGCCCGTATTTATTATCTCATTAGAATTTAAATCAGCCAAAGGGGTAATTTCGAGGATTATCTAAGACCTACTTTTTTATCTGTTTCATCTTAAGTGTAATTGAAGCAGAGGGAGGCTGTGGCACTCATTCAGACAGATTGTCTCTAGTGTGGATTATTCAGCATTCATGGGGCCCTTTTTCAGTGTATTTAAGTTGTATCTATGGCATAAAATCACAGCTGTCTGTGGCATCTATTAAAACATTGAAAAAAGATCATCTCAGTAGTAACATGGGAAAGTCATCGATGGATCTGTAATTATTATTTCCTTATAAATTATTCATTAATAATGACTTGATCATGCTGTGCTAATTGCTGGCATCTGCTTTAGCTGTGTTGTCATTTTTTGGGGGCACATTTTCTCAATGCTGCACATGTGTTTCAAAATTCATGTTTTCTTAATTTGCTTGTTTTTTGTCTATTTGCATTTGTTCTCCTATGTAAAGTGTGTTTAGCCCTCAGGGCCGCTGGGGTAAAAAAAAAAACTGCATATCAGAATTATCCGACTCAAGCAAAGCCACATTATGCATCCCTTGCTGCCCCACATTTTGGAATCGTATCTAGTTTATACAGTATAATAATGATGTGGTTATATTGGTCTGTGTTGTACAACCAAGTAGAGTCAAATTAGCAGAAGTAGTTTCTTATCACCTGTTACTTTGCTTTCCTCTGTCTTTTGAGCTCCTCAGTGACTGAATCATTCGTCCTCTAAGCCTGCTGTGGATTCATCTAACTGGGCCTGCTCTGGGAGCATGACATGGTGGATCCTTCAAGGCACCGGTACACTCCATCAAAAGTGCTTATCTGATACTCAAACAGCTTTGGAAACCCCCTCCCCTGATACCCTTTCTTGCAATCCAATTTTCCCGCCCACTTCATGTAGTGATTGTCCCAGAGTGTAGAGGAGAGAAAGTCAACATGGTTTGAACTTCACTGCAGAACTCTTTTTCAGTCAAGTGTCATTCTTTGCACTCTTTGTGAAACAAGCAAGGGCAGCAGCATGAATGCCTCCCAGGGGAGATTGTCAGATGATGTGTACCACTTTCTACATTTTTAGATTAATATCACATCTTTTTACCCCAACTTTGAGTGGAGTCTGTTCGACCTTTCGCCTTTAGACACGGTAAGCCAAAGGATACTTATAATCCTGTTATTCTCTAACACAGCCACTCCCTTAGTATCAGAAACAGCTGAAGAAGTCCTTAAGCACGATAGCACGGCATCTTGCACAAAGATTTTCATTAAAGTCTTCATGCCTGTAGCCAGTGTGCCTAATGAAGCGTTCACTGATACTAGAGTGTGCTGATGGCCGCATTCAATCAAGTGGCTTTCAACCACTTGGCCATCAACAGCTTACAGCTATTCCATAAATTAAATGGTTGACTGCTTTTCGTCAAAGTTAACATTGTGTACATATAAAAAAAAGCTGCATGATTGCCTAATTAGGACACCTCTTTAGTGTGCTTGACTGTAATCTTTGCAAAGGGCCTAATGTCAAATCCTACAAGTCAGATGAAAGACGTCAAATATCTCCTATATTTCCTCATGATGTGTCTTGAAACTGAGGCCCATGAAGTTGAGGCTGGCTGCAGAAACACTGGAATCCACATAGACCCCAATTAAAAAAAGACGATCTTTGCAGCATTAATAAACATGTTTACAGCCTGGTTCCAAAAAATGGCTCAGCTCTACGTCGCTAATCTCTCTATCGGCACACACTGTACAGGGGGTGAATTTTTTTCTAACACAACGGTTCAGAAGATATTAAGATTACGAGTTTTTGCCCAAATAAGGACATGACTGACTTGACTCCCGGACGGCAACACATAGCTGTTGGCTAGGAGGATCAAACTCTGCCTCTTTACGCCACACTATGCCTGGTTGTGTTTGGCATTTCCAATATGGCTGCTGCAGGCGATTGGCTTCAAAACAGTGCTCAGGAACAGATGGGTGACGTCACGGATACTACGTCCATATTTTATACAGTCTATGGTATCGACACCTCCAGCAAACTAAATATGTAAAATAGTATGTCTTAAAGGCCTAACTGTGTGGTACGTTTTCCCTCCATTGTGCCTTGATTGGCTACTTAATGGGACTGGTCTACTTTAACAGTATGCAATTTGCAAGTGAGTTTTCAAAACATTGGTAAAACAAAATGCTAATTTGATGCTAATGCATCCTGTTATGTTAATTTTAGGAAGAGCATGCCACAGGATTACATCATTGCCAAGTCAGTTATGGAGGCCGAGACTAATTGCAACTCAACTTGGAGCCAAGTTGTATTTATTTTTATTAGAAAAGCTTCAAAGAAACAAACAGGCTGATGATGGCAAAAGTATTACATTTGTCAGTGTATCTGTGAGAGCTCAGACAAACTTGGACAATGGTTGAATACCAGCCTGTGCTCTAGTCACTAGCCCTCAGATAGTGTGTCTGGCCCTGATATTTGTGATGAGTCCTGTGCCATTGGTACAAGTCTGCCCTTGTCTGCTGCTCTGCTGAAAGTCTACAAACCCCCCGAGAATGAAAAAAATCCATTCTGCCCCTGTTCTGATTTCTACACCTTTCTGTAAATGTGTGTGAAACGAGCCGTTTCAGACTTCCGTGTTTTTGTTACGTAACAACAATATCTGGTCTGTCACGGAGTCAGAGCTCGGAGCTTGTTCAGCCCATAGACTGTATAAAATAATACTGAATCCCTCCTCCGTTTTTCATTACCTGCACAAATGTGTGCTAACAAGGAGCTTAGGAGGGAGGCATGCTAGTTGTAGGCTGTCTTAATAAACACAAAGGTCGGTTTTACTCCCCACGTCTGCAGATTTGAAGATATAGTGGATGATTTTTATTTATCATGGATAAGTGCTAGCACTAGTTAGCATAGCTACATAGCTACATGTCGTAGCTGTAGCCGTGTACCAAGACACACGTCTACATACTGACAAATAAAACAACAAGAAACACAGAATCTGTGACCAATCCTTCAGAAAGGTCCTGCTGCAGGCGCCTCTCCGTCACGATCAGATTCTGGATCAGATTCAGAGGGTTGAAGTAACGCAATCTCTGAGCAGCCGTGTATATTCAGCCAACATGTAAACATTAGATCAACGTGCTGGAGAGCCCAGGCACATCCACTTCCGAAGGGGGCGTGGTCAGAGGGAAAACAGAGTGTTCTGAGGAGGACTGAAGAAGAGGGCTTTTCAGGCATGCCAAAATCTGATTTCAAAGTGTTTTTTGAGCATAAACTTTAAAGACATGTTTTGGGGACCTCTTAGAACAATATATATTGATGAAAAAAGCGTGATATGTCACCTTTAAGACTTCAAGGAAGCACATGATGCTGAAGTTAAACCTAGATTGGGTGATTTGAGAGAAACAAATCTACAATTTAACTTTAAACCAGAAATGCTGCTTTACATAGGAGATCAGAATATGGTAGTGGTGCATCTTCCTGGTTTGAGAGATCAGAATATGGTAGTGGTGCGTCCTCCTGGTTTGAGAGATCAAATTATGGTAGTGGTGCGTCCTCCTGGTTTGAGAGATCAGAATATGGTAGTGGTGCGTCCTCCTGGTTTGAGAGATCAGAATATGGTAGTGGTGCATCCTCCTGGTTTGAGAGATCAGAATATGGTAGTGGTGCATCCTCCTGGTTTGAGAGATCAGAATATGGTAGTGGTGCATCCTTCCTGGTTTGAGAGATCAGAATATGGTAGTGGTGCGTCCTCCTGGTTTGAGAGATCAGATTATGGTAGTGGTGCATCCTCCTGGTTTGAGAGATCAGAATATGGTAGTGGTGCATCCTCCTGGTTTGAGAGATCAGATTATGGTAGTGGTGCATCCTCCTGGTTTGAGAGATCAGAATATGGTAGTGGTGCGTCCTCCTGGTTTGAGAGATCAGAATATGGTAGTGGTGCATCCTCCTGGTTTGAGAGATCAGAATATGGTAGTGGTGCATCCTCCTGGTTTGAGAGATCAGAATATGGTAGTGGTGCATCCTCCTGGTTTGAGAGATCAGAATATGGTAGTGGTGCGTCCTCCTGGTTTGAGAGATCAGAATATGGTAGTGGTGCGTCCTCCTGGTTTGAGAGATCAGAATCAGCTTCATTGGCCAAATACATGTGCACATACAAGGAATTTAACTCTGGTAAACTTTGCTCTCTCGTTACAACATTAAACATGAGCACACCGTATTCATAAAAAAGAAATATCTAATGTTTCCATTCAGATGTCCTCCTATATGAATATGAATCATACGGGCTGCAGATGTTGGAGTATCCTGGCAGTTGCCTTCAGCTCTGTATTCAACAGCCTTTTAAATCGAGCCAACTTTCGATCTTGAAACGAGTATACCGGAGCCCTCAGGTTGTCTTGTAAGGGAGCCTGTGGCACCCACTGTGCGCAGCCATCAATGAGTGTGAGGTCAGGTCTTTAAAGAGCATCATATTGATCACTCTACCCTCATCTCTGCCTCCTACCGCAGCTCCCAGGAGAGGAATAGCTGCAGGACCGTGTGGGCCCTTTTGCTCCAGTCGACTTTGATTTTATCCTCACAGGCGCTCCTAATGTACACATGCATCTTCAAATGGCTTGCCTGTATGCCTATTTTAGTCATGTTTGTGTAACAGCATCAGCGGACTGGGTGAGCAGAACCAGTGGGAGGGAAGTAGGTGATGACGAGGCTGGTGCTCTTTGACAGCCCACAGCAGTGAACTTGCAGTGCATAGTTGGCATATAAAGGGTTATTAACTTAACCTTCATGATGTCACGGCTTTCAGAAAACATGACTGTGTTGTTTCTGTTGCAAAGTTTTTGCAGCACTGTTGAGCAGATTCAGCAAATATTTCTGTAACCGTGTTTCTGTTGGTGTGTTTCTGTTGAAAGGATCTTGATTGGAGGCCCCGTTCAAATTCAGTGCTTTTTATTTGGCAGGTACTTTAGATGTGTTTACATCAATAAAAGCTTCAGGCAGACACAAAGGTGACTGTTGATTTAGTCCTCTCTGAGTTATGGATTTTCCGGAAACAAAACTGTAATTCTGCGGCCAGTTTACGCCTTAAGTGCAGTAGAGCAGATCATGTGTAGTGTCAGTTTCTCTTCCTTGCAGAGGCTGTGAGCTGGTGCGCTACTCGTCCCCCTCCATTATGAGGCTTTACCCTCAGAGTAATGCTGTTTATTTTCTGTGCCTGAACATGCCTTTATGTGCCACACTGCTGGCCTTACAGGAACACTGCACTGTTTCAACTCACAGCCTCCCAGAAAACTCCACAGTGGAAAATTTCCCACTTCGCATGAGGGTCTATTACACATGAAAAGTCTGTCTGCCTCCTGGTTCTCACTGACAAACTGGAGTTACACTCTGTGACCTGGTTTTCATCCAAATCAGACACAGACAGACTCTAGCCTTCTGTGCTGAGCCCATGATCTGACCTTGCTTTAAGTGCTACAACTCCAGTTCACTCTTAAAGGCTTGATGAGCTTGCTAAAATATTACCCACTTGAGATACCAATGCAAGCCTCTCTCATGTTATAATGAAGCCAAAGTCTTTTTTTGTCTTTTTGACCCAGCTTAAGGAGTTAACAGTCGGGGTCAGGTCAAAGCTTCATGGCAGCTGTATCACCATTATGAATTTCCAAGCTGGCAGCACAGCAGGAAGGTTGAATCCTCTCTACAGGCGATAGTGTCTATTCCACCTCCATGGGCGAAATAAGGACTCTAATTACAATCGACTGGTGATTTTCTCCACTCCTCAGGGTCTTATCTGCACTCCCCTCCCTACCACCGCTGCTGCTGCTGCTGCTGTGTGACACAGGCAAGGAGAAATTTGGAGGCATAAGCATTCTGGCCTCGATTATAGTCATAAAAATGGAAGCTCGGCTCCGAGCAATTACCCCATGGGGGAACAGAACAAGCACGAGAGGGGGAGACGTATTCAGGAGGGAGGGATACAGGTGAAGGAGAGAGCTGAGATGTACAGCAGAAAGACAAAACGCTCACATGCAGTGGGGTGGGGAGGCTGCCCCCCTCTTGAGGGTGGGGACTAAAGAAGAAAAGGACAAAAAGTGAGAGGGAGAGCATGATGGAGAGAGGCAGAGTCAGAGAGGCTGTCACCTGTGAATGGTTCTCTAAAGTGCTGTGGCAGGGGGCTGTCAACGCTGTGGAAAACAGAAAAGACAGAAAAAAGGAGGAGATAATCTGCTCCCAATGTGACATGATGTCAAAGGATTTGTGTGTGTGTGTGAAATGCGTGTGCGTTTGTGTTAATTTCTGGCCTGGCACAGTGCTGTCGTTTTGAACACAGCCCTGGGAGATCCTGCTGCAACTAGCCCTGTTAATACCTATCACCATCACTGTCATCATCATCAGTGTTACTATAATCATTGCCACTGTCAATAGCGCCCACAGAGGAGCCGATCGTTTAGGATCAGGAGAAGAAGAAGTTCAGTATACTCTGCTGGGCTGTCCTTGGAAAACCATATTTCCACTGAGGAAGTTTAGGAAGTTGACTGAGTGAATTACCAATCAGGTTTATGTCCCTGTATCCTTCCTCTGCCTAAACAGAGACAAGGACTGATCTTGGAGTAATCGCACCAGTCACTGCAGTCTTTGTTCACTACACCGACCTCCAGATTGACAGTCCCTAGATTGCTTACTCACCTCATTTTAGCCTGGAGCAATGTTCTTTTAGTCTGACACACTGCCATTGATCTCTCAGTGGAATTGTATGTTCTCACATCTACGTGAATAGCACAGGCAGTGTGATTGCACCTCTGCAGCATTTTAACTTTTTTTCTGTTCCAATCGAGGCGGTACAGATTGCCTTTTTGAATTACTCTCAATTACTGCCTCTCTGCCAAAGCATTATCACCAACAGCATCACATAAGAGCTTCAGTTGAGGTTCAACAGATTGTGGCAGAACAAAACAACAGGAGGTCGACTGCAAAACTTTGATCAACACTTCTAGTGCAGGAGGAAGAGGAGTTTATTGTAGAAGTAGGGAAGGACATCTGTAAGTTGCCACAGTGTATCCTGTTTTTACATCCAGACTTTTACAAATGTGTTACAAGTAGGGCAGTCGAAATTGACGTGATAGTAACGCGTTAATTCAAATTCTCCTTAACGCCACTAATTTATTTGACGCGCGAATAATGCACGCACATTCTGTGTATGATCCTCGGCCCGCCCCTTAGTTTGGGAAATCAGGAATGGATACAGCAGTAACATAACATTTCAGATGACAAGAAGAAATGAATAAAGAGGGTGTTTTGAATGGCAAGTTCATCTTTAAAGCACTGCCAGATGGTTCTCTGGACAAGACCAAAGTGATCTGCATTTACTGTCGATGTGACGGAGACGCGTGGACAATGCGTCTGTTGTTGTGATGCCTGAGCTCAATCACTTTGTGTTGAGCTGCTTAAAAACAGGATTAGTTAGGTGGATATTACATGGTGGTAGTGTAACGCCGTAACTTGTTTAATCTCTTTGGAACTGTTAATCTTCAACAGCGTTAACTAGAAACTTAATTAATTATACTTAAGGGCTGTGGGGAAGAAAGAGCACGGGACAACTTCTGCTGTGCGTCGTGATGCCTTTAATGACTCTTCCTCAACATAGGACAACAGCACATCGCACTCATGTGACACCTTCACTTCAACTCAAAACCATATCACCCGCAGCAACCTTAAAGAGGCGGTGCAATATATGAAATAGAAGTATTTTGAACTTCATTAAAGAACTCAATTATACAAATACTTAGACCAGAATAAATCTCATCTTACAGTAGTATTACTAAGTTTTGTTACATTCAGGTCAAAATCCCCTTTCAGCATATTTTTTGAGCATGCAGTACCTTTGATGTTGTGTGGCAATTTTTTTGGACAGTATTTTTCATTGTTTTGGATTGCTGCAATAATAATAAACATGCATTTGCATAAAGAAAGCATATTTGTCCACTCCCATGTTGATAAGAGTATTAAAAACTTGAAAATTATCCCTTTTAAGGTTCGTTTAGAACAGATAAAAAAATGTGCGATCAATTTGAGACTAATCGCCAGTTAACTATGGACATCATACGATTAATTGCGATTAAATATTTTAATCAATTGACAGCCTTAGTTACAAGTATAGATGATGAGAAAATGCTGTTTGGAAAGTGCACAGCCTCTAGGAACCCTGTTCTTACAGTATCAAACAGATATGTGGCACATTGATGATCAGATATCACACACATGTGAAGCTAAGATTGTGTTACAAATAGTGTTACGTAGACTGACAACACATGGTTGTAGTCTCTGTGACGTCACTGCTTTTTGAAGAGGTGATTTGAAGCCCAGTGGCCATATTTGAAATGCTCACTCGACCTAATCCCCTCCATAAAGTAGGTACAAGTAAAGTCATGAGCTATCCATCCATCCATCCATTATCTTGGCCACTTATCCCGTTTGGGGTCACGGGGGGCTGGAGCCTATCCCAGCTGGCTTCGGGCGGAAGGCAGGGTACACCTTGGACAGGTCGCCAACCTATCACAGGGCTAACACAGAGAGACAGACAACCATTCATGCACACACTCACACCTACGGGCAATTTAGAGTGATCAATCAACCTGAGCATGTTTTTGGATTGTGGGAGGAAGCCGGAGAACCCGGAGAGAACCCACGCATGCACGGGGAGAACATGCAAACACCACACAGAAAGGCACCCGCCCGGCCGGGGATTTGAACCAGGAACCTTCTAGCTGTGAGGCAACAGCGCTACCCACTGCACCACCGTGCAGCCAGTCATGAGCTACATTGACAAAAACATTTTGTGATCCAAGCCATAAGCATGTTTCTTTCTGCTACTCATTTGTGCATTTTAACAATCCTAATGGGGATCCCTTGCTTTTGCAGTAGGCCTCAAGTGGACACTCGTGGAACTGCAGTTTAGCACTTCTGCAGTGCTTCATTTTTCAACACGGGCAGTTGCCACTTGGTTTATGCCTATTGCTACTCAAAAAAGTAAGTTTGATATAATTTCAAATGATTGCACATCATCCTGATTCCACTTGAACTACTTATGGCGCATAAATTGTGCTTTTAAAGTGTAATTATGTGTGGCTCGCTGTGCATGCTAATGAGGCAGAAATGCAAAGGAATTTACTCCACCACTTGCTCAGAAATAAGCCAATTTCCAACATGTTCCTTATGTCTGCCCAAATAACCTGAGCCAGTTACAGCCCACCAAGATAAAAGCTACAAAAATACTCCACTTAAAGGTGCTTGTAAATGAGCCAAAGCTTTATCAGAGCATGAAAAAAATAGAAGCGGGCAAATATTCACAACAAAATGAACCATCAGTGACGAAATCCTCGAAACACATTTTGAAATGTTGGATCCATCTATGAGCACTGACAGGATTTCTCTCCCACTCTAAAGTCAATCCTCTCCGTCTTTGTTATTGACAGTCATTCTTTTGTCGTCAATCTCTTGTGTGGCAACTAATGGCTGCTGCACTTGCCAATGCAGATGACAGCTCCTTTAATAGCGTTCACCACACAAATGACAATTTCCTTAACAACATTTTAATTATCGAGCCAAATTGTAACTTCTGTGCAATGCTCCAATATATCAAACAATGTTCTCAGAGGTCTTACTCATTTGTGTCGGCAGTGTGTTTTCATCTAAAATGCTGCTAATAAAAATAGTATTTTTCAGAGTGGTGATGACGAGAGAACAATGTTATAACTACAGCTTTAAATAGACAGCAAGTCAGTGTCTCCCAGTCATCAATTGTAGTGTTTGTTGAAGCAGTTTATTAGTTTGATGAGGATAAAAAGAGTATTTTTAGGTGCTCTGCAAGTATCCTGCTATAATGCTTGTGATGATGCATCAGAAATCCTTGAACAAATAATAATCTTCTGTGAATTTTTCCCATTGTCTGAGCATGAATGGTGTTTCATATTTCCGTATGAGGCTTCTGGTCACATTATCATCCTTAACAGTATAAAAGCTACAGTGCAGCAGTGGGTGCTAAAGCAATTTCCTCCCTCTGATTCACCTATAGCTGTGCCTGCAGCTGTACGCTCTCTTACATCAGCAGGCCACTTCACTGTATTTTTATATGCATTTCTTTTCATTGTGGTTATTATAATTCTGCAGCCAGTTTCCTCAAACCCTAGTATTTTAACAAGGTGACTTTGTGGCAGCTTTTCTGAGTAATTGCACCGCGTGGTTCCTCCAGGTCTGGTCACACAGTTGTTCAGAGGACTGTTTCTCTTCTCTCACACCTCAGGCCTGCTTTTCTGTCCCTGCTGCTGCAGAAATCCTTTAACCTCTGCTGTCATACTCCCACTGTGCAGCATTGTCATGCTCTCGTCGGCTGGAGTCTGCCACACTGCAGTGAGGATGCAGGCCTGTCAAGCCTCATTGCCACTTAATGAACGAACATATTTCTGTTAGATTCTAATCTTTGGTTATGAGGAAATCTACCATCTGCACTACTTACGCAAAATGAATCTGAACTTCCAAAATGAACATGGAGCCCTTTCATTCCAGGCCTCAGCCCAAATCAGCACAATCTAAGCAGACTTAAAGACTCAGTGGCTGCACTGAGAATAGTTAAGGATAAGATCTAAAGACTTAATTAATAGCAGAGTTTGGGCTCTCGCCTCCACGTCTTGGGCATAGATTAATATGATTTATACCTCACAATTATAACTCTGACATAGACAGGAGGCTGCTGTCACCAAGAATATTCAAACACAATTTCACACATCACTAGCACTGCATCACGTTATCATTATTCATCATGCTGTATAGGTGGCATGTATGACAGTTGTAGGGTCCCTGTTTTACATACAGGAGGTGAGATGATGCACCTGCTTGGTTCCAAGTTGTATCCATGTTGAATCTCACATGATTTAAATATGCATTCATGTTGAAACTGTGAGTTAGAAGGATGGTGTCACAAATCTTGGTATGTCTGTCACTAGTTAAGACAATGCAGTTATTACTCTGTCAGCACACTTAGCAGTAAACAAGTGGAGCAGTTTACATTGAGGTATCGACCATTTGATACTTTTTGGTAAAACTTTAGTTGACTAACCAACTTTTGAGTTGGATATATGGCACTGGAACTTTTATTGAAAAACTTTTGAAGAGTTCTGGCAATTCATCCATCCATTATCTTGACCGCTTATCCCATTAGGGGTCATGGGGGGCTGGAGCCTATCCCAGCTGGCTTCGGGTGGAAGGCAGGGTACACCCTGGACAGGTCGCCAGCCTATCACAGGGCTAACACAGAGAGACAGACACAGACACACTCACACCTACAGGCAATTTAGAGTGATCAATCAACCTGGTTAGCATGTTTTTGGACTGTGGGAGGAAGCCAGAGTCCCCAGAGAGAACCCACGGAGTTCTGGCAATTCCCTTGAGATTTTATTTAGACTTTAGACTAACCAATCTTGAACCAAATGCACCTTAACCTGCCCATAAATGTATAACACATGCATTAAAATGTGTACAACAATGTATTCAACTCCCTCTGAACTGACAACCATCTGCCTAAAACCTCCCCTGCTACGATACAGGCTGCAGGATCTGCTGACACTTGTTGCTGTTTTCTTCAGTCGTCCAATTGATATAATTTTTTTGGGAGAAAAAAATGAACAATTCATTAGTGAGCTGGTAGATCAATTATTGTGTGAAGAATGTTTGAAATTCCCTCAGCAGGGAGAGACTTTTCGTCACTTCATAGACAGTTAATCTTTTCTTGTTTTAAGAGAGCGGCTTGATTGACAGCTCTGTGTTTACTACAAAGTCAGCAGCATCTTGTTTCAGAGAATTTCTGCTGCTGAATTTTTATACTGCAAATTAAGAAACATAACTGTCTGAGTAGTTGGTTAAAATTGAAAGTGTTTTCAATTGGATTCAATGGGTATAAGTCCATATGAATACTTTCTATAGCATACTGTGTGATTTATATAAGCTAACACAGGTTTGCAGTAGTCAGTTTACAATGTGTGTTGGTCAGTGTATGTAGCTGTATAGCATTTGGGGTTTGTGTGCGCATAATCCTCTCTTATCTATGCTGAGCCACTGTCTATGTGCTGAAGTAGCAGCAGGCAGAAGCTACTCCAGGCACTGCAGATGGGTCCTGTAGAGTCAGCGTCCATAAAGATGACAGGGGGACACTGTATATTGGTAGCGTGGTTTTCCGCCATGTGTCATCTGTTTCTTTAGGGCCTATCTGAGGACACAAGGGGACAGGATCTGAATCAGCTCATGGACTACAGGCAGATCAGGCCCAACAGGCTCACGGTAATGAGCAAATAAAAGCGTTAGAGGCCTTGTTGGTATAGGAAAGCCGGCCACCCATTGTCTCTGTCCTCCTCTGGTACCAACCAAGGCTGGGCTCACACCCGTTAAATAAGCATAGGGCTTGTTTAATGGTCATTACTGCTGCGCTAAGTCTGACTTGGATCGTTATGCTGAATGGATGTGTCCCATTTTGTGTAGGGGCCAATGCAATGAATTACACAGAGCAGTGAGTACGCTCTCTCCATGGCTAATGTGAGGCCCACTTATGAGTGTGATCCTTGTTTCTGTTTCATTAGACCAGGACTCGTTTTGGCTCAAAGCCCTTCCCTATCAAATTCAACTTGTGAATATATTGGATCCATTTTTTCCATAATAATCTTAATAAGTCATGCATAAATAAGGAGTTTAATAAGCCAGTTGAAATATGTGAGGATAAAAGAATTTAAAAATGTGTTTTTTTTTTCTAAAGAGAGCTTGAGGATATAAAGGCAAAAAAGCATGGTAGTCATCATATCTACCTGATAGAGTAAGCCCTTTGCCTGTATGCACTCCTGGAAGTTTCTAGATATTTCAAGTCAGCCTGCCCCTGAAACTTTCCAAAGTTGTTATTCTAATGTCCCCCACAGTGTTAAGTGTTCCCAGTGGGACTGGAGGAGGTTGGTCTCAGGAGGCAGGATATGACATTTAAAGGTTGCTGAGGCAGTCACCTAATTTTTGTAACATTAACAAGATTACAGAAAAGGCTGAGTATGACTCTGAAATGCCTTTATAACAATGCTATGTGTAATTGGTCATATACACTCGCATACGAATACAAATAATATCAGTGTTTGAGTGGAGGTATTGTGCTGTCGAGCAGAAAAGAGAATGATGCTGTCTTACCAGGACTTGAAATTGTGAATATTTTGATCGCATATGCTCCCAAAATGTAATCTGTGCAACCTCAAAATACATTTGGAAGCATTTGTTTGAGTGCAAATAATTGTTAGGCTGCAATTTTTTTCTTTTATTTCTCTTAAAACATTAATACACTTTACCAATATGGTGATGTGTGGGAAATAAATAATGCCTGCTATAAGAAGCATAGTATTATGACATCAATCAAGAGTGACGTTTGCCTCTTAATAGGCATTACTTATCAACCACTGTTCCATTCAATCCAATCAAACCTCACCTTGGCTTAACTTTCAGTGCTGACTTTAGATTGGTCGGCTTGCCTTCAATCATTCCCTTTGACTGCACTTCATTGTCATGTAACAGAAAGTTAACTTAAGAGAATAATGAGGGTTTCTTTTGTAGGCCAACAGAAAATGTAACTACTTAAGTTGGTGATGGCGATGGTAATGTGGTGAATGTGGATGTGCCAGCAGCAAAGACGACTCAGTTTTCTGAGAGAGTGACTGAAAGACTTTGAATCGCTGTGCTATCAAATTGGCACAATGCACTGCGATCACTGTAAAACATGCTAGATAAAGATTGCAGATGACGCTGCGGTTGTCATGAAACCTACACATTTTAAGCCCAAGAGCTTGACCAAACCCATAGAGTGCTAATGGTGATGCTGTTTTTTAATGGAAGAAATGTTCTTGTGAAATGTAATCGTTGTGCTCCTTCATTTTCACTGAGTGCTCCTACATTTTTGCAAGATTCTGAATTTGGGAGCACCTATAAAAAAATGATTTAGTTTTAATGTGTAGCGTGGTAAAGGTTTGCTCCACTGTTTAATAGCAAGAGTAGAAGAGGAAGAGATGAAGGGTTATAAGGTAAATATTTTAAGGTGAGGGACTGAAAATGTTAAACTCACACTGCGTGGCTTTAACTTTGGATCGTTAAGCTGAATGTCACCAGGCAGGCCTTCTCCTCAAACACTCGCATATACTGACACACTCATTAAAAGCAAGTTCAGCTCTTTTCTTTGCTGCATTAAGTCAAATGCTTCTGGACTTTTTAAACTTTATAACGTGATGGTGATGCATTGGTTGCCGCTATGATACTCAGTTTTGTTTACTTGTTGCTTCTTGGTTGCTGTGTCTCATGTGCCGCTCTCAGCAAAGATAGAGAGAATGCAAGATGTATCACTCCTCTGCAATTCAACTCTGGGTAATGATGTTAAGTCCAGGGACAGTATTAACATGTGTGATGATGTCAACAGTGACTCATACAGCATTGATTATTTTCTTGATCAATGATTCATTGTTTTGTTTATAAATGTCATTACAGTCTCTCTTTATGCCTTTTCATGTGTCCTTTTTATAGGAAATACACTCAACAAACAGAAGCAGAGTATCTGTACTTTACTTGAGTATTCTTTTTTGGGGATACTTATTACTTTTACTCCACTACATTCAGAAGACAATTATTGTACTTTTTACTCCACTACATTTCTATCAATGCTCTAGTTACTCACTACTTTATCTTTGAAGTCAGCTCATGAATTTCCTTCTCTTTCTGAAATCTGATCCCTAAGACAGTAAAATGTGTTTGTCTAGTTCTGTTTGTCTCAGTGGTTTAGCCGTACCTGTATATCGTGCGTCTCCACGGTTGAATGTGGAGCAAACACAGAGCAAAATTCACTCAGATCAGTCAGTTCATTTAGAGGTGGTGATGATGGCTATAATTCTCCACCTGAGCACCCATGGTCATATCTTCAGCCCGTGTTAGAGGTTTTTTTTAAATGAAGAATGATACGTATCGTTTGAAATGTTCTCCCTGTTTCCCACTCTGCTCAAACAAACAAACATTCACTGTCCAACCTGAGAAAGCGTGTTGAGCTACGTAACCTTTGTTTCATTCCAGATGAACATTTCAAACTAAGTTGTCTGTGCTTGGAGTAACTTAGTTTCTGTTTTTATTCCATGGTTTAGTTTTTAGAGATTTCAAGTAATGTTTTCTAAATAAACATAATGTAACTAAATGAACTCCTATGTAATCTTGACTGCCATGATGCTTTGTGAAAATGCAAAGTTTTGAGATATTTTAAAAAGTAATTTGAATACTTCAGTATTTTTAAAACAAGTACTTCAGTACTTTAACTCAAGTAATAATCTGACAGCAACATTCACTTGTATTGGAGTAATATTTCACCTGGAGTATCTACACTTTGACTTAAGTAATGAAGCTGTATACTTTGTCCACCACTGTTAATAGGTGATCAAAATAGTTGCTAGTTCATTTTCTGTGATCTACAAATTGACACTTCATCACTTATTGCCGATTAAGTCCCAGTTTTTTTTTTACTCTTTTCCATGCACCTTCATGAAAACAACTTCCAAACTCATACAAAAACAACAGGGCATATTTGGTGATTGTACAACAAGGAAAATGTCTGCAACCAATTTGTCAAGCAAAAAAACTCAAAATAACAACAACAACAAAAACCACCTGGAGGAGCACCAAACATGAAGGTTTGGACTGTCTCCATGATCCTCCATAAAACAAGAACAGGCAACATGGCTGCCTGCTATAGGCTCGGAACCGCTTTGAATATTAGTCATGACAGAAATTTCTGTGCCTTATGGTTGCAACAGATGTCTGTTTTTGCCGTGCTTGATCAAGATCACAGACCATCTAATCAGCAGCATTGAAGACCTGCCACTTTTTCCCTGTGTGAAGTATTAAAAAAGACATGGCTGTTTATTCCTCCCTGCCTTCATGCTGCATTGCATAATGAGAAATGCCGCCTTGGATGAGGTTGCTGGACTTGAGAAGGTGACACACTGCCAAACAAAACAATCGGATAATGAGCTGAAAAGAAAGACGGCACAGAAATGGCGAGCCAAAAATAGTGACATTTGCAGGAGCAGGAAATCTCTGTCTTCCGTTAAGACGGTAAACAACCCAGTATGCTCTCTCTCTTTCTCTCTTTCTCGCTCTCACCATATGTTCATTTTTTCTCCCTAAACATCTGCTACATTTTCATACATGACACTCTGAATCAATATGCTTTACACACAGGTGAGTTTTTTCAGGTGTGTGCACAGGTGCTAATGTGGGTTTGAGTGATATGCATATGTAAGTCAATCTGGATTTAAGTTGTGGTTTTTCCATTTTGACACTTCCTCTATCCATCTTACTTTGCCAATTTTTAATCAGACAGTGGTCGTGCCCTCCTGAACTCCAATATCTAGCATTAAACTGTATCTTAATACTTGCATGTTCAAATGTTCTCTCTCCTGCTTCCTATAGCTTTGTGTGTCCATATGGATTCTTGTCAGTTTCACCTTATGTTCCCTCTCTCTCTCTCTCTCTCTCTCTCTCTCTCTCTCTCTCTCTCTCTCACTCACTCACTCACTCACACACACACACACACACACACACACACACACACACACACACACACACACACACACACACACACACACACACACACACATTGTCGGCTGAATCTCACACTGGAGTAAATCCAAAAATTGTATCAAGTGGCTGTTTGAATCATCACTGCCTCTCTCTTTCTTCATGCATGTGTGAGTCACCCTCTTATCACTATTATTCAGTGTCTCTCCCTGCTATACACTGAAGGCCAAGCCTAGACTCTCATTCCTTGCTTCCGCTGTAATATCCAACTTTTATCAAGGGCTTGTAAATACACGCAACATTCAGATGACTAGTGTGTGTACAAATGGTGTATTAATGGTTCAAGCTTTTGACTTTACGAAACTTCTTCTAACTAACACTGCCCTGTTGTTTGAAGGGTTCAATCCTGGAGTACCGTTTGGGCCTTAAGGCTCTTTTTTCACTTCTATGAGGATTTGGTTGAGTGTTCAAGAGTTCGGATCCAAATATTTATAAATTAGAACAGTTTTTAGTCTTGAAGGAAGGGTGTGCTGAAAGCAGTGTTTGAATTCAATAAGTCATTCTGCACAGAGGCGCTGAAATAAATTCAGCGTTTTCTGTTTTGAAAATTCAGTTTCATCTGTCTGAGAAGTAAAAGGCATGGATACAGGGATGGTTGGAATGAAAGGTTGAAAATGGCAATTTTCATGTGACTTAATCTCTCAGCAGGGGGTTGTGTGTCACACAGGATTGATGGCTCATGCCTTCTTCTGAGGCTATGCCACACTGCAGAGTTTTCATCTTCAAACAGCTTTTTAAACAGATAAAATATCTTCATCCAGACAAGCCTCTTAGCACTGTTCCAGAGCCAATTTCCAACCAGAGAAACACACCTGAAAGAGCACATCACAAGACCATTCATGTGTTGTGAACAGGCAGACACACAGCACAAGCACTGGTTCTCTCAAAACAGCACAGGGCAGATTTGTCACAGGACTCAATTGACTTTCTCGCTGCTAATGTAGGTAGAAGTAGCATTAAGAAATGTAAAAAATTTAACTGGAACAAGATCAGTAAGGTATTTAATCAGTCATGTTGAATTGCCAGTGAAGACTGATGTATTTTTATTCTGTTAAAGGGTCACATGTCTGTAAATGTTGTGTCTGTTATACCCACAGACTGTGTAAAATATGGACGTAGGATCCGTGACGTCACCCATCTGTTTCTGAAGAGCTGTTTTGAGGCCAATCGGCTGCGGCCGCAGCCATATTGCTTCTGTCAAGCCAGTATGATATAAAGAGGCGGAGTTTGAGCCTCCTAGCCAACAGCTACAGTGTTCCTGCAGTCAGCTGTGCCTCTCATTGGAAGACTCGTAATCTCAATATCTTCGAAATTGCCACGTTAGAAAATAATTCACCCCCCTCACAGTGTGTGCCGATCGAGAAATGAGCTATCTAGACTACACTCGTCTTTTGTACCAGGCTTTGTTTATTTCTGCTGTAAAGATTGTCTTTTTCCCATTCATGTGTATGTGACTTCCGGAGCCAGCCTCAAGCGGATCCTCGATGAACTGCAGTTTTTAGCACTTCCGCATTAGACTCATACTTTTAGACTGGAGGTTGCCTCTTGGTGCTGTCATATTCCACTGGTGGAGCCAAGGGACTGACGTCACACCCCCTCAGCTAACCAACACATACATTTGACTTACTGATAAAACATTGCAGATTCCTCAGGTCTGTATAGTCCCTGACATTGGACATTTTTATGTCAATTTGAAGCAGACACTCATGCTTATGCAAAGTTGAATGACTCTTGTGTTAGTGTTCTCGCACCATTCTTCCTGTACTCTGCATATCTGGTAATAAATGCTGCAGGAGCCCTTATTTGACAACAGAGCTGTCAATCAACTTTTAGAATCAAATAACTAACTAAAACTGAACTACTCATAAAAATGAACACTTTCTTTAAAAGGTGCATGATAAGAACTAACTATAACGACAGAGAGCATGTTTCAGAAAATGTATTTGATGTGTGTTTTTTATTTTCTAGTTTGACCCATGTTTCATCTGTTATAATGGAGGAGGTGGGCTTTAAGACCTGTACTGCAGCCAGTCACCAGGGGGAGCTCTGAAAAGTATGGTTTCAATCAGGCTAGCTGTTCTTCTGACCATTGTTTCATACAGTTTTGCTCTCAACATGTGCCGGTGCTTGATGGTAAATGATAGGGAGATTGGCCCAGAAGTAAACCTTCAATCGGAGATTCATATGGCAGCTCAAATGACCAATTATGTGCCTAATATCACATAAGTAGTGAGTGCATACAAACATAGGAAATTACATTGATGGGAAAAAGTTGTTCTGTTTTGTTTATTTATTTTATTGTCTGGTCAATAGTTTTGAGGACAGAGAAGAAGCTTTGTGTTTTCTAGATTGTGACTCAGTATCTGTCATTTTGAGTAAAGATTTGTTTTTCTGTTTTTGTATTTGCTGTTCGTTGCTGCTAATGCAAACTCTTATGTTTTCTGCTGTGGCTTCATATTAAAAGCTTTCCACGGGGATTCCCTAGGACGCCTTTACTGAAAAGCAGCTGCGGGATACACATTTTATTTGTCTCAAAGATTAGCAGTGCTGCGTTGGCTGAGCTATTGTTCAATAAAAAATTGGTTTAGCAACAAGATTTGTGCAAACTCACGCAATATTTCCAATTCAAGCCACCCAACAAAATGGTGCAGCGTATGTTACCGGAGGATACAGCTGCTGAGCTGTAGGTTTTTATTGAAGTATGTTCAGAACAAAACAATTCTCCCACATCGAGAAGGTATAGCTTCTACCAAACCACACTGTCTGTATATTTATACTATATCTTTTATGTTGCATGTCAAACCGCCTGGGTACAAACTTTTTCTGTCTGTCTAGGTCTATGTCAGTTTGTTTGCTGCATGCAGCATAAGATACAATCAGGCTTTCCCAAATCACTGCTTGTGTATCCCAGCCACATGAAGAAATTTATATTAGGAAATAGGACTGAACAGTTTTCCCTCCTGCCTTCTCCCTCCCACTGCAGCCAAGCTTCACATTTCTACAACTGAGGGGAGAGGAGAGGAGAGCGGTGAAGGGTATAAAGCAGCAGTTAGGGGGAGGGGAGAGTGGAGCAAATCTACAATGTGAAGGCAGATTTCTGCTCGCCCTCAGGGAGCGTTGGAGAGTAGGTGTGAAAAGTAGGCTGGTCTAAGTGCCGTGGAGTGACTAAACTTCCTCAGTCAGGTCACAAAAGAAGCTTAGAGCCAGTATGTGTGTGTGTGAATTTAAGTGACCATGGTAATGGACATTACATGGTTAAACTGATGATAGCAATGCGAGGGATCCTGTCATCTGTACATGGAGCTATGGTGAGTGAGGCCTTTTAGCAAGGAGTGCTGGTGCTAGAGTGCTGAGACTCTTTAATGCAGCCAAGGTAGAGGTGTGGGTGAGTAGAAAGGTGTATTAAAGTTATGTAAATGGCCATGTGGATGTTTGTTCAATAGTTATTTTTGCACACAAAAGACCCTGTGTGTATCTTATGAGTGGCATGATGCAGTGCTTGGAGCCAGAGAGCTGCGCAAGTAATAGCCTTGCTCAGGGTAGATAATTAGTCAAATGCTGATTTCTAAACGACTCCCATAGGAACAATGCCACCAAGGCTAAATATCAGCCATTGAAGTGGTGCTTATCTCTCTGTGTGGGTTGAAAAATGGCAGTACCTTAAAGCCTGGTGATGTATGTGTCTGTGTGTGTATGTGTGTACACTTATGTTTGTACTGGGATGAACTCAGTCTATGTTTTAACCTCACGTGAGCTAATATTTATATTTAGAATCACCGTTTGCAGTAACTTAAGCTTCTTTTTAGTGTCATTATTAACCTGCATACCATGATTAAGCACAACGCTATCGGAGCAAGCTGTCAACCTGCCACCCTCGTATTGACTTAACATTTGTCCGCTCTGTCAGCAGTCGTATGTAAAGCTCATTCTGATGAGAACAAATCTCTGACCCTCTTCTCCTCTGTCTCTTTCTGGGTGTTGTATGTGCAGGAGCTCCAGTTTGAGCGGCTAACCAGGGAGCTGGAAGTGGAGAGGCAGATTGTGGCCAATCAGCTGGAAAGATGCAGACTCGGGGCCGAGTCGCCAGGCGCTGGTAGCAGCAGGTAATGAGAAGATGCACACACACACACACACACACACACACACACACACACACACACACACACACACACACACACACACACACACACACACACACACACACACACACACACACACACACACACACACAAAAACATACTCAGAGCCACAATCCAACACATGGCTTTTTCATCCTTCACAGCAGTGGCCGTATTCCATAGTGTAACCTTATGGCATAGTGTTGCAGCAACCCAGTGTGCTCAAATCTGATTGGACATTAAATGTGACACATTTCCTTCCTGTCCTGTTGTTCTGTGATAGATATAAATGCATGATTTTTATCTATGAAACCACAGTTAATAATTTGTATGATCAGGAATTTGACCTTCCTGGTTGTCCTGAGTCCTTCAAAATGAAAACATACAACATGAATCTGTAGGAAAAATACTAAACCTATGTTTTTCTATGACAGCATATCTATGTGTGTGTGCAACTGCATGATATTGGGTGTTGTTTGCTCAGTGAAGCGCTGCTGTCAGTGTAGGAGGAGAGTGGAGCGTCTGAGTTTGTTCTAGAAACTCATTCCCACTTCATCAGCTAAGACACAAGCCAGCCTGATCATCACACCTCAGTGACCACACATTCTGTCCCGTCCGCTCCGGCTCAGACGTGTCAGGTTCATTTGTACAGTTCGATACCACACGTACTATTATCCCAGTGGGCACAGACGCTCTGTGGAGAGGGGCTGACACCAGTCTTGTATTATCTCATGGCTTCATGGTTTACCTCAATGTCATTTGTCAAAGATGCAGGACGATTTAAAGAGCAGGCAATTATAGGAAAGCAGGCTGCATTAACAATAACAGCTGGGACTGATAATCAAATACGACAGAACAAAAGCAGTCGTAGTGAGATTGTTTGAAATATTGTGACTGATTCTAACACTCATGTGTCACTGTTTTCAGTCGTAGTTGCCCTTTTTAAGTAAGTGAAATCTGAATCATCTTTTAGGCTGTTTAAAATGTAATTCCTTTAAGTGGCAGGGGAAATTACAATAGAGGTTAATAGACTGTGACATTTAAGAGATTGCTTCATGGTCAGATTATTCAGGCTCTATTAATAAGATGGTTCTTTGTCGCTTTTGCTTATTTGCTTCAGCAAAGGCCAGCAGTTTTGACGGCGAAGCATTGTGCTGTATTGTGGGGTATTTCACTAATGATTTAACAGCCTATGCATTCATGTCAGAGAGTTATGTCAAATGTTTTATACATCTGAATGATTACACATGAGATTCAGTAGGTTAAAGATATAATGGTGAGATTCTAAGATTTGTTTCAGAATGTAAAGTGCGTAATAAATAAAATGTATTATTATTGTTACTTTGAATTGAACTGTGAATCCTCACCATGCCTTGCCTTAAGAATATGTGGAGTTGTTCTTGTTGGTATTAGGTACTGGCAATAGGTTTTAAGGGGAGTTATCATGTGAAAAAAGACAACAGACACACAAAAAAGTTCTTAAGTGACAGTGTGATGACATTTGAAGCATAAAGAATTGCAGGACTCACTGTTCTTCCCCTTATGATCTGTAATTTTATATATATATATATATATATATTTCTGGTATTGAAGTGATACTCAGTGTCAGTTGGCACCATAGACTGTATAAAATATGAAAGTAGTATCCGTGACGTCACCCATCTGTTTCTGAAGCGCTGTTTTGAGGCATCATCGTCGGCAACCATATTGCTGCTGTCGAGCGATTGTGACGTAAAGAGGCGGGCTTTGAGCCTCCTAGCCAACAGCTGCAGTGTTCCCGCCTGTCAATCAAGTCAGCTGTGCCTCTCATTGGAAGACTCGTAATCTCAATATCTTTGAAATTGCCACGTTAGAAAAAAATCCCCCCCCTTTACATTGTATGACGATCGAGAGATGAGCTATCCAGACTACACTTGTCTTTTGTACCAGGCTGTAAACATGTTTATTTCTGCTGTAAAGATCAGCTTTTATGAATTGGTGTGTATGTGGTTTCTGGTACTTCCAGAGCCCGCCTCAAGCAGATCCTCGATGAACTGCAGTGTTTAGCACTTCTGCATTGGACTCATATTTTTAGACAGGAGGTTGCTGCTTGGTTGGCACTTAAGTCGAGGTATTGGAACTGTATTGGAATGGAAGAAATTTAGTCAGAGCATCTCTAAAGGTGTTTTCAGTGTACGTCATGGCACTGGTGACTGACTCCTTTTGTTCTGACCTGTCTTCTGATTGAGAGAGCCTTTTGGTACTTCAATGCCCTATATATTGTATTCTAGAGGCTGGTTAGCTACCAGACTTGAGAGATACAGTGCAGCAGTACTACAACTGTTTTCTGTTTTAGCTGAGCTACCTTGCTCAACAAACTTTTCTGACCAAAAACTCTACACCGTAATAAATGCCAGTGTTTTTAACTAAGGCTAAACCCCATATCACCATGCCGGTCTTATTCGGGTTACATGAAATAATGTCTAAATAAATGGAAGGGTTATTAGCACATCATCTGCAAATAGCCGCATTACGTGTCATTGATGTCAGGTTTTGTCTGCATTTGTTCTCAGACAGATCATGATCCTATTAAGATATATCTGGATACATGACATTTCTCTGAACAGTGTCTGTAATGGTTCTCTGTGATCTCTACTGGCTTTGCAATAATAAGCACTATACCCTTATACAATGCATCCTTGCACTCCAACCTGCATCCCTGTAAAAAGCAACCACCTACCACTAGCAGATTGCCATACTCAAGAGTAAGAGCGTCCATTTCCCCTTTCTCCGTTTTTAGAAAGGGTGAGGGTTGCAGCTATAGAAGAGCTTCAAGTGCTGTCAAAAAGGTCCGGACAGCAGCTCCCTGAAAATACATACAGCCACACTATTTACTTTCATTTCCTCTTTTGAAAGATCTGTATTTCAGACAGTCAACCACAACACATATTTAGAGAAAGTGGCACACGTATTTCCTGTGTTTGTCTTGGAAACACTTTGTCGCTAATGACAAAGTTTAAACATGAAGAAAGCTTTAGTGTTTTTCATTTTTATGACATCATTTGGTGTATTCTATGTTCTATTTAAAGCCCTCTCTAACCAACTTCTCTATATTACTCCTTGTATCGAAAGCTTTGAGTTTCATTCACACTGTAAGCAAGCAATTATAATCACAGTTTTCAGGATTCAAATGTTTGGCAACATTATTTAACCTTATAAAAAGTTTTATTTTGTAGTATATGGTTATGATTTACTCTGTCTTTAGGGAACAAATTCACTTACTTTCCCCACGTTTCTCCTCTCCGTCCTGATTTATTTGATAGTATGTGTTTTCAGTTCTAGAAGAAAAATCAATACTGCTTTCTTTCCTGTTGGAGCCTGAGTTTGGATTTAATTACTTTGGATAGAACCCCAAACGGCTTTAAGTAGTCAAGCACTTTCCTTGCAGCTTGCTTCACTGTTACCCCAGAGATACCAGTACTTTCAGGGGTCTTTGGCACAACAGTGGTCCAGAGACCTTTCAGACACATAGCTCGAACAAGAGTTAATTATAAGGTAAATAACACAGCCTGTTTGTTAGAAACTTGCCAAGATTCCCTTGTTAATAATGTATCTGAAAAAAAAGTTGCTGCTGAAAGTTATAATCCTATTATTAAGAGCACATGTAAACGCAGCCACTTTTCCCACTGGGGGACTTGCACTGGTCCACCACCTGCTAGGTTCTGCATAAAGAAAACATGTAACACCATTTTCACACCTTTTGTAAAGCCAGAGAGGAACAAATAAAGTGGCTGTCACTGGAAATTTGTGTGTGAATGGAGATTAGCTTTAACCACGGAGGTCACACTGCTCCAGCTCAATAGCTCAGCTGGACGACAGCGGAGGTGAAAGCGCAGTGAAGGGTCCTGATGGGAGTCATTACATTTCACGACACCTCCACAGTCGACCACCGCCTTCATTTCTCCAAGAATACGGGGGGGGGGGGGGGGGGTCATTTAACTTGACCTCTAGCAAAAAACTACTAAAAGATGCAACCTCCAGCTAGCCAGAGGGGCTGATGGGATATAAAGTGTCCTGTCAGGGTTAGGTCTATTGTTTATCAGCTGCGGCAGTTTTACAATCACTTTAAACTGCCTTCTTCCAGGCAGCCGGTCGGCATGCAGCAGGCATGGCGTGTCGTCGTTATGGTCGCCATTCTTCAACTTCATCGGCATGGTTCAGTGGAGCAAAACTTTCCCAACTTCCTCTTTTTAATTGCTTGTGTGCTCATTAAAATTCAGACAGCAGTGCTTCTTAAAGCTCATTGAGTGTCACCTTAGATGGAAAAATAGCAGCAATTGCAACATCAGGCACTTGATAGTAATGACCAGATGAAAGTGGGTGTTTAAAAGAAAAGGGGTGGGAACACTGCGGCGTGGTCTCCTGCTCAGCCTCTGTCAGTCGTAATAAGTAGATGCGGAAAAATTGTTTGAAGAAAGTGAATTGCTTCCCTTTTGTCAGTCAGTATTTTAATAGGCACATACATGGGTTGGTTATTATTTATAATATATAATTATTAATTGGCTATTTTGAGGGCATGCGTCATTTCTGCATTTTCTTTTATGCTTAGGACCGTAAACAGTCATTGGAGGGAAATGCATCTATTGCAGGATTACTTTTTAGTTTCAGCTGAAAAACAAACAAAGACGTCTTGGTTCGTTTTTGGTACATTTTAGTTTGGGTAAGAAAAACCTCTTAAGTTTTTCAATTTATATTTCAAGAAATGTTCGAGAGCTCTGCCCCAGAAATTTTCCAAAGTTGCCTCTGCACTTGTCTGAAGCCTTCCCTGTCGGATGAGGGAAGTGGTGGGCAGGGGAGTAGAGTCTCAGGAGGCAGATCATGACTTCAAAAGCTACAGTGATATGTTTACAGTATGACAGCCGACGAAGCAACGGAGTCAGACACTATGACAGTTGTTGCTATATACCAGTGCTACATGCAAACAGAGGGCTGTTCAGACATCTTGAAAATACTTCTCCTTTCTCAACCTTGGATGTTTTTATTTAGCCTGTTATGTGTCACTCTTTTGTGTTCCCACTAGAGATAGGCCGATATGATTTTTTCAGGGCCGATACCAATACTGATTATTAGTAGTCAAGGAGGCCGATAACCGGTATTTGGAGCCGATATTTATTTGCAGTAAAAGGGAAAATATTGTCATCAAAATTTTGACTGCAACACTTAAATTAATTTAAATGCCTTTAAGCATATGTTTATTAAACAGCTTTTCAGATTTGCAACATGTTAAAGGTTTTTTTTATCTTAGACAATAGACATCTTTGTTTTAAAATTCTAACACAAAGTGCAGGGAGCTCCCAGGCTCAGCAACATGTCTTATAAAGTTAAATGAAAACTTAAACAAATAAATAGCTCTCTAAAGTTTTCTACAGTAAATAAAGTTTTCCAAAATGTCAATATAACTGAAATGTTAATCTTTCACTTCTCTTTGTTTTAAAGGGATATTTCATTTTTTTTGAGTGGGGTTGTATGAGTTTTAAATCACTAGTAGTTGTAGGGGCCGCAAAGGATGCTGATCAGCTCGTCCCCTGTGATGAGAAACCACAGGGAGAAATGAGACAAAATAACCCAGTTTTAAATTGATCTCTTATCAGCTGTCGGATTTAAAAAAAAAGACAGATGCCAATATGTGTCAAAATGCTGAATATCAGCGCCAATAATCAGCCCGGTCGATGACCGGTTTATCCCTAGTTCACACCACAATATACACACATAAACGTCATCACCCTGCTTGCTTGCTCGTGATGAATTATCCCAAATATTTCCTGCGTAATTCTGACATCAGCTCCTACTTAATGCAGAAATTTTACCGAAGAGCTGGCAGGAAAAAGTCAAATAAAGGTGGGGGAGAAAAGTTAACACAGTTTTCAGTATTTTTTTTTTCCATATATGAACACAGCAGTAGAGAAATTACTGGGGAACTCTGAATAAACCTGAAATAATGTATTAGACTGAATTTGTACTCCATCCAAAGAAGCACTTGGATGAAAAGCTTTCAATCATCTAAGAAGCTGAAGGGTGAAATTAAGAAGAGCAAATGAGCTACAGCATGAACTGTGTCATATTTTTCCCTGCTTCGACCTTGCTTTACTCTTGACATTGACACCTCGACTAAAGGAATATGTGACATAGGAGTTTCCTCTTTGTCAATGTACAGGGTTCATGCTTTAGTGGTACAATGTTATGCCATACATACATCAGTTAGCAGCTGACATGCCCTTCAAAATGCAGCCAAATGGTAACTGCTGATGGTGAGGATGGGTGTGGTGTTTTTCCACATCTATCATTTAGGTAGTTAGAGAAAGACTTGCTGTAATCCTCTTTTTGGGAATCTGTATTTGCAAAGCTATTGGAGTTCAGACCTTATTTACTCGGAGACTGACGGGTGTATAGTGTTCGTCTTCTATTCAGTAATAGGGTTTGGTAAAATGATTTGTGTGGTGACATAAATACAGTTTAGATGAATGATTCCCCCATCAACCTCTTATATCACAGAGTAACTGTAATGAGAATTCATGCATGTTGAATAAGATGTTTATATCAACATGTAAAAGCTGAAGCTCAACTATCAAACCATAACCAAAGACAACTTTAGAAGGGCTCTCATTAACCTGCTCCATCAACTACAAACCCAGCTATTAAGATGCCATAGCAGACTTTTTTTTCTACCATGAAAACATGACAGGAATAAAAAATTCCTCCCACAGCCTGCTCCTCCATATGGTCGGACCAGATACTTCCAGCACTTTAGGGTTCACCAGTAAAACTCAAGCTGACTGATAGAGAAGCTTTCTCTCTGCCAGAAGCACCCACCCATGATATTTTGTTGAAAAGACACCTCAAATTGCCCAAACAGAATAAAGGTCCTGAAAACAGTGTGTGCAATAAAAACAGGAATCAATGACACGACAAGATAGCACTCAAGAAAACCACCGACAAAAATATCAGCCATGTTTCAAAGTGATAGGGAGGCTCTGCATTATTCCACATGTGATCAAGAGCACAGACGGGCAATTAAAGGCGAGACACAATGTGCAAATACTGAAGATTCATTTGGGACCTCTTTGGTATTTAAGCCATTGTCTTCAGGGTGCCCAGTCTGATGCTCTCCTGCTCTGAGCTTGCCATTTATTATGATCCTTCATCCTTTAATCCAGAGCGATTCATCATCAGTCACCACACTCTGTCTAAAGGTCCTCTCTGTCTCTTTTTTTTTAGTACTTCAGTGCTATGGCTGAAAATAGTCCCAAACTTTTATCACTCTGTGGTTGTACTATTATTCTTTCACTTCATTATCTGGGGACTGTGTATATGTCTATGCTGGAATATACAGTCCCCAGAGAGAGGGTCATGAAATAACAAGTGAAACCAGCAGAAAGCAAAAACTTTGAGTTGGGCGATGACATCTTATTGTGGATCATAAGCTGCACTTGCATTCAGTTACAGTATCT
Organism: Notolabrus celidotus; assembly: GCF_009762535.1. NCBI lineage: Eukaryota > Metazoa > Chordata > Actinopteri > Labriformes > Labridae > Notolabrus > Notolabrus celidotus. The sequence goes on along the minus strand of NC_048281.1, from coordinate 17,381,154 downwards.
GTTTATGGAGATCAGTCTAAGCTGTGTCAGATGACCACCAGTAGGTTTCTGCATTGCATTACAGCTGACCACTTCTGCTTCTTCTGATCCCTGTTTTTCTCAAACCGCAACCTCCAGTCTTAAAATATGAAGCCACATATACACTCATTTAAAAAAGACGATCTTTACAGCAATAATAAACATGTTTACAGCCTGGTTCACAAACAGTTTAGGACTGAGTAGCTAATAATACTGTGTGCTGTGCTCGAGAGTAGGATGGTCCTCCCTGTCTTCACACAGGAAAAAACATTAGCATCTTCTTATTTATAAATGCATCCTAGGACTACTTCCCTCTTACCTCCTTGCATATATTGCACAAAAGAACTCAGGAAGTCATAATCTTCGAACTCAGGAACTTTTATTACTATCTGTTTCGAGGGTCAGGACTGAACTTTGGAAAAAGGCCTTCAGGTTTCCTGCTCCCTCGACCTGGAATGCTTTACAAAAGGATCTAAAACTGTCTGATATGAAATCTTTGAATGCTTTTAAGCGGTCCTTAAACGACTTGGAGGCTGAAGCATCTGTCTGTAGATGTTTTGTTAAAATGTGACATGCTGTTTTTCTGGAGGTACCTGTTGTGTAGCTGTTGTATGCATCTGATATATTTGTATTTATGTCTATTGTAAAATTGTCACTCTGTAACTGTGCTGCGGCCTATCATGGCCAGGACTCACTTGGGAAATAGATTTTTAATCTCAATGAGCATTTCCTGGTTAAATGAAGGTTAAATTAATAATAATAATAATAATAATAATAATTTCTCTATCGACACACACTGGGGGTGATTTTTTATATACTCACCTTTACACCAGTGGACATAACATTTGGATTACAAACTAGATGCTTCTGACACCAAATATTGCCATATGCTTGCAAAATCTGTCACTTAAGGTTGCTAGTAGAAACTTGCTTCACTTGTCCATGTTCAGTTTCAGTTCCATCAGGATGTCAACAATCCCCTTTCTTTTCTTGCTTATAAGCTTAGCGTGTTTATTATAGCTGTGGGTGGAAAAACAGCTTCCAGTCCTTTGCTCAGTTGTTTAAGCAGCACTGATGGGTCCTGAAAAAATACTAGATGTCACCAACAGCACATTTTGTTCTTGTTAAGCACAGATGACAAGGATGAACTTTGCATCCGTGTTGTAAACATTCAAACTGCACTTAGGCGCTAAACTCAACACCTCTGGCCGTGTATCTCAAACAAAGTGATTATAACTTTGTGACCCTGTTGTGAAAAGCCGAAGGAAAGAGTAAATGAGCCCCAAAGTGTCTCTTCCACATGATTTCACTGACTCTGACTGTTCATCGTATTTCACTGTGGCATCTCTGGTTTGTGTTTCATGTATTCACTTCTCCCTCTCTTGTTTTCCTCCCCACAGCTCATCTGAGAAGTCCCTGCCCTGGAGGACTCCAGGTATGTGTCAACTCAAACATTATAGTGATTAAGTATATTTTATTCTGTCAAGAAAAAAATCTCTTTTTTCAAAATCCTATCATGTAGTACCACATATCGTATACAGCTTCCTCTTCTTTGATACCGCTGTGTTCCAAGTTGTTATTCATATAAATGTTGAGAATCAGACCAATTTGAGTTGAACATTAATTTTCAACCATTTAGTTTTAAGTTTGGAAATGATAGCTCTTGAAGAGGTGTATATCACTGTAGATATTAATGCTCATCTTCCATAGATGTATTGCAGCCTGAGGTAAAACTGACTGAATGTAGTTAAGGTGACAACGCTCTGATAGTTGTGTAGCTCTATCTGTAAGCTCCTCTGTCAGTTTCAGGTTACAGTATCATTGATGCAGACATCAGTGAAACCTTTTGACCTCGCACAAGCAAATTGATCAATTACTTAGCGGACTACTTTAGTGGCCAAGACATTGATGTTGTTGTTTATTTTGCTCTCACATTGTCGAGCCAAAGATGCAATGTTCAAATACTGACTGTATAAGTAGTCATGCATGTAGTCTTGATGAAGTCACCCATTGATTTCTGAAGATGCTTTTCCAAGCAAAATGATGGCGACCACCATATTGGAAATTGAGACTTTGCCTAACTTTTGATCAGTCTCAAACCAGACAAAGAGGTGGAGCTGAGGCACATTTTTAGCCTCCTGGCAAACAGCTATGACATGCTAACCTGTCAGTCAACTCAGCTGTGTCCTTTAGTATGTAATTGTAAGCAGAACTCTTAGTAGTACCATTTTCACAACAGATGAGGTCAAATAAATTTCACCTCTTTGAAGTGTTTATGAGAGAAGCAATGAGCTAGCTAATAGCGTTGTAGTACTCGAGAGAGACCGGTCTTGGTCTCAATGCCGCTTACTTCAGGTCTCAGTCTTGTCTCGGAATCAAAAGCATTTTCACTTGGTCCTGTCTTGGTCTCGGACTGGGCGGACTCCGTATTTTATATCAAGACTGGTTGAGACCACCACTGATGCACTCTGTGCTCCTGTCATTACTGTGATAAGAGAGAAAAACTAAACTTAAGGAGTCAAAAGAAAGGCAACAAAGATAAAACCAAACCTTGTTTGTTGCTGTCAATAGTATTCAAAGCAAACTTAAATAAAACAAACAGAAGTCTTTTATTTTGTTAACTCTCATGATGATTTTTCATTGGTATATATGGTCTTGGTCTTGTCTCGGTCTTGGTCTGCCTTGGCCCCGGTCTAGACTCGGTCTTGATCCCTAAATGTCTTGGTCTTGTCTTGGTCTCGGAGCACTCTGGCCTCGGACATGTCTTGGTCTCGGTTAATGTGGTCTTGACTACAACACTACTAGCTAAACTAAACTGTGTTTTTGTACCAGGCTGCAAACGTGTAAAAACTGTCAGTTTAATACATTCATCAATGGTCTTCCTGGGCTTTTTGAGTCGGTCTCAAGTGTCACACAAGGAACTGCAGTTTTTCCAGCATCAGAGGTTGCTGCTTGTACAGACACACGCTGGTGGTCTTATCTTTAACACTGTGGGTACAACCCTCACTCCAACTGCTGTATCATCTTTTGAGAAATCTTTTGGAGATGCTGACAATTTCATCAGCCTGTTTTTTAATACGTTTCAAAGTGCTGATACTCATATAAGGTAACTTGTCAATTTGACCATCCCCACTCAGACTTCACCGGGCACTCCCATTACTTCCCTCCCTCTGCATGACATCACTGGAAAATATATAGTGTTTACTGTATATATAGGCAAACTTACCCTCACATTTTACTGTGTGCTCTGTGCATGCTGTAGTATCTGTCAAGCAACATTGCAGCTTGGTAAACTTGTCTCTGAGGATATTGCATTCTGGAGCTCTGTACAAAGTTTTTTTGATCAATTTCTGTCCCTGCTTGACTCTGGTTTCAACTCAATAAACGTATAGAAATCAACAGACAGAGGTCAATAACCACAGGTAGACATTAAATACTCATATACTCACACATTCTTGCTTTACTTAATGCGGCCTGCTGTAAATGATGAACGGACTCTGCTTTTATTTAAGCATCAGTGTAGTGGCAACTTTTAAGAAAAAAACCTTCTTTTGACACTTCTGCAGGACGTGATCTTTCTGACTTGTGCATTGTAAAATAGGTTTACTGAAAAATTAAATGAATGCTGTATACAATTAAAGAAACCGAGAATTTATTAAAAATATAGACAAACAAAATAACTTATCTCGTTGCTATTAACTTATATTTCCACAAAAGCTACAAAACTATAAAAAAACCAAACAAAGCTACGTTTAGAAAATAATGTTGCTCCTTGTCCTGCTCAGATGAAAGCACACGTTGAATCGCACATGCTCAGTTGCTCCCATTTAGCAGCACCAATTACCTGCAGCATGACAATTAAAGGCACATACGCTCAAATAACTCTATGGCTCTAACAATCAGAGTGATAAAAACGTGACATATGCAGCATAAGTTAAGCACTAATGTTTATCTAAGTGCTTCTAACTTATTATTTACTTCTGCTAGAATGAACTCTGTGTTTGTCATACTGTTTCCATACAGGCTTCATTAAGTGTTTGTTTATGTGTTTTACATTTCCACAATCATTGCTCACATGACAACTAGACTTACAGTAGTGAACAGCCCAAGGCACTTTCTTCTTTTAATATTTATCAGAGTGATTTGTGCCCACTCACTCACTGCCAGCATCAGTTATTGAGTTATTGGGAGCGGAAGAATCTCTTTCAGACCTCTTTTGTTTGTGTTTGTTCAGTCAACATCCTTGAAGGTTCTTCAGCGGAGAAAAGATAATGAATTGAATTTACTGATGTATTTCATGGCTTATTAATTGCATAGTGAGACTTGGCATATTTCTGAAATGGTCATTAATCTCTTACTGTCGATCCCAACAGAAGAGCCTAAGAGCCTATGTGGGGAAGGGGGGTACAGTATTACGGATGCACTGGGAATATTAATACTACACACTTTTCTCATTTGCTACCTCGCTGAATGTATTCCATTAGTGTTGAACACAGCCGTGGACTAATCACAATCATTGTTTTTGCTCCGTATTGATTTCTCATCCTAGTGTAAATGATAAATGATCTTCAGATGTGGCACTGTAGTTTTTCCGATCCAAATGAATTAAAGACTAACTGTGCGACACACAGCGCAGTGGGCCGAGTTTGTCTGTGAGGCTTATTGGCCTCGTGAGCCACTGTACGTCTCCTCTGTCTGAGAGTTTGGGATTGAAGTGTTACTGTGGAAACAAGCCTTTTAGCCCCAGGAAATGTCAATGCAGTCACACCTCATATCCACTGAGAGGAGAGGACAAACACCTCAGAATGAAAGTTTCTCTCTGTTTCTGTCCTCTGTCACGTTGTGTTATAGTCTGCTTATTCTTTTTCAGACATGCACTCTATCGATAGCCTGTCTGTTTGGCATATAATTTTCATTCAGTGTCGTTTGTATCACACAATCACACTTTGTCTTCATGTTTAGCCCTGTTATACTAAAGAATTGCTTAACAGGAGTCTGCTGAATCTTCTGTATGTTTTACAGTGAGAGTGAAAAACAGAAGACTCCTTTGTGTCAGATTCTAATCTGCATAATAATAATAATAATAATAATAATAATAATAATAATAATAATATATTTTATTTGGGACGCCTTTCAAATCACCCAAGGTCACCTTACAGATAATAAAAACATACATCATTAAAACATCATAAAAACAAACAAACAGACAAACAGTAATAAATAAAAGATAAAACCTAGTGAAGTGCAGAGAGTCCAGTTAGAGGGAATATGCCAGTTTGAACAGGTGAGTTTTGAGTTAGGATTTGAATGATGTTATGGAGTCAGACTGTCTTATGGAGTTCCAGAGTCTGGGTGCTGAGCAGACGAAGGCTCGGGCACCCATGGTACTGAGGCGTGACGCTGGAATGGTTAGTAGTCCAGCAGAGGTTGAGTGGAGGGAGCGGGAGGGAGTGTATTCATGAAGGAGGTCGCAGAGGTAAGTGGGGGCCAGGTTGTGGAGAGCTTTGTAGGTGAGGAGAAGGTTTTTGTAGTGGATGCGGTATTGTACAGGGAGCCAGTGAAGTTGGATGAGAAGAGGAGTGATGTGGTCGGATGATTTGGTGGGGGTGATGATCCGGGCGGCCGAGTTCTGAATGAGTTGCAGTCTGTTGATGAGTTTGGTGGGGAGTCCGGTGTGGAGGGCGTTGCAGTAATCTGCACCACCTGCTCCCTTTACATTACCCCACTTATCACTCTGCTACTAACTAAAGACATAAACAAAATGACTCAAAATATTGATTTAAATATAATTTCATTGATTAGTTCAACATTAAACTGAACATGCCAGTTATCGCTCAAGTTAAAACATTAACCTGCATATTCATTATAATTTTCATTATACTGAACATTTCCACCAAAGGTAACATTAGACAAGGTGAACAGGACTTCTTCAGGACTAATTATTTAGACTTTTGTTTTCAATGAACTCTCCCTCTTCTTGGATCTTTGCAGTTGACACATTTAAACATAAATGAGGCAAATGTTACAAAACTCCTTACTTTAAAGTGATCGGTAACTTAGAGATGCACTCGCCAGCTCTGCTGATGTTGTCTGCATTGCAGAACAGAATCTTGCTTGTCTTTTTCCCTGTCAGAGATGTTTGTGCTCCCTAGGCTGCTCTCACATATGTGCCCAGTAACTATCATTATTCCCATATTCTCAATACCAGCATGTGATGGAAACTAACATTTCTGAGACAATGGTCGTCTCTGGTATTGCTTTTGTAGTAGAAAATTAATCCCCATTGTCATTGGGTTTGGACCAGTCACAATCAATTATTTAACACAGCTGGGAAATTATTTCTAATAAATGTGGATTTCATCATAAGCTACCTCTTAGCTAGCAAATATTATTATTTATTGTTATTTAATCTGACTCAGCTTGGCAACTTTCCATTATGTCCCTATCAAATAAAAAGTATAAATAAATAGAATGTGACATCTTGTCTGTTTTTTCCATTTGAAATAAACTTGAGAACTACGGATGTCATAATGGGATTTATATGAGTATCTTCTTTTATAAAGCACATCATTTTAATTCTTTCTTGAGTTGACATATAGACTGTACAACATATACATAGTCTCAGTGATGCCAACCGTTTCTGAAGAGGTATTATAAAGCCCAGTTCACTAGCAAGCACCACACCACACAAGGATATGAGTTTGAACATTTATTGAGTTAGTTGTGCGTCGTGTGGCCCATCAGAAGAAGACGCAGGATGGGGATTCTGTCTCAGCGTTATCCTGCCAAGCCATTATGGCTTGACCCCTGGCTGTATCTGGAATTAGACAAGGGCACGGAAGAAGCGAGCACAAGTTGAGTAGAAAGGGATATGGGAAAAAGGTTAATTGAAGCAGAGAAAGGTGAGGGAATTTAAGTTAACACCTTAACTTCATTAGTGGTGGTCGCCATATTGGAATGCTGACTCAGCCTCACTTTTGAGCAGTGTAGAAACGGGTTAAGAGACGGAGCAGAGGTCATCAAAAGAAGTTCACCCCTGTCGAGTTTTTGTTTTGAGAGGGGAAAAAAGTCAAAAGAAAGGAGCCATAGAGACTGTAACAGGTTTTCATACCAGGCTGATCATTTCTGCTTTAATAATTGACATTTTAACACAGGGTTTCGTGGGGATTCCTTAGCCTCTGAATCAAGCCTCAAGTGGGCGCTTCAGGAAACGCAGTTATTTTGCACTTTTCATTGGCTTCATTTTTCATCACCAAAGGTTACTACTTGGACTCAGCCTGGGATTTGCATCTTGATTTTTCTATTTAAATTCAGTTTATGAGTTCTGAGATACTGACAACCTCATTGTCTGTGTGGATGCTGCTGGACTTCATAAAAACCAGGCAGCGGCACACACTGTCATCTTTTCCAATATATGATTAAAAGACAAGAAACTATATGCAGTAAAGCGGGCACAGGGGGATGAGGACAACTGAGGTTACCAAAGCATTGGCCAGTTGTAGATAAACACTCATCATCAACACAAATCGTTTAAAGTTCAGAGCAAAGGCAACCTGTCTGAGAACAAACCTCTTTTCAGTGTCTTGGATTAAAGCAAAACAGTCCTCCGGAGTGGTCGTGTTGTCAGCAATGTTGACAACATTGAATCATTACGCATGGGAGCCATGACTCTGAACACCAGAATCCTCTGTCAGACGTTGATAATTGAGGCCTTCAATGTTTCATCTTCACCTTGTAGAAAAGAGGCGTCTGTCTTCCTTTCAGTCTTCTTTCTGTCTTCTTTCTCCCTCTCTTCCAGCTCCTCCTCTGTTCTGGCTTTCTGGCGTCTCATTTATCAAACAGGGTCAAGGCCCAGTATAAAAACCCTGTGGTCTAAAACGACATGCTGAGTGCCAGACATGGAGGCACTGCCAGGACAGAGGCAGACAAAGAGCTTGTCCAGTTATGTGGTTATTAGAGCTTAAAGGACAGAAAAATTCCTTTTGATGCCACTGAAAGTTTTGTTTTATTGTACATACTTTAACAGGTTACTTGTGGCAACCAAATTCAATTTTAATGATCTCAAATACAATCTCTCTTGTCTGTCGCCAAGTACCAGCGATGCACCTCGGGTTGGCAGCACGTTATATACCCTTGAGGGCAGAGGTTTGCTTTGTGTGTTGTTTTTCTGTTGTCTCTTTATCTTGGACATGTGACACCTCACCTCTCCTGGGTTATGTTGTGCCAACAGTGCCAGCTTTATATATTGTTTCCTTTAATATTTTGATTACTGTCTATCTTGTAGCAATTTAATCTGGTCTGTCGAAGCAGTGAGCCTTGGACCAGATCCAGACAGCCTCTCTAGAGTGAGAGAAATATTGATCAAATGCAGCTTAAGTGATGCCTGAAGTTGTATGTACATTTCTGTTTCATAATGTTGAAGCTAAATTTAAAATCTATCAAATAAAATCAGACAAGTTAAAGAGCAGCGCTTTGCATGGAACACATTGAGAATCTTTCATAGTTATTATGATGCAAATCCATTGGGAACTCTGACCAACTATACACCTAAAATGTAAAACTCCAAAATATATTAATATATTTATATTTTTCCTTTTATCTTATTATTAATAAATTAATGCATCCTGGCAGATTTTGCAGAATTCATCATCATCTTTGTCTATCCTAGTTAGAGCAAGCAAAACACCTGCACTTCTTCCCTGTGTCTCTGGTTATCCTCGACCCAGCTGCAAATTCTGTTCTCCTGGCCCTCCTGCACAGTCATTTCACATAGTCGTTGACCCAGAAGAACCACAGGTTGGATTTATAGTCTCTGCCTCTACTTGTGTTACAAACTGTGCAACAAAATAGGGAACCTGCTTTACCAAAATATGAGTGCAGAGGTTATAAGGGGCTGACTCTGATATGGAGCTCTATTTATCTGAGGCAGAGTACACAGCAAAGAATTACAGAGGTTTGAGGCAGAGGCAGCAGGTTCTGGCACACAGAATATCCCAGTGCATGTAGGTTCAGTCGACAAAAAATTGTGAGTAAGAGGAGCTCAACTTTCTCAGTCAATGTAGAAAAATGATTGCTTCACTTTACTTTGGCATTTATCATCAACAGAGATTGGACATCCACATAAAATGGGGCTGAAATTCCAATAAAAAGAAGCCTTACCAAGGAAGTCGGATGCATGGATAAGAACATTTGGCCCTTTTTATTGGCCTATGAATAGATGAGGGCAAAGAAAGAGAGACAGTAAGACCAAACTGGAAAATTTACTTTAAGGTTGATTTTTCATTTAACAGTTATCTTAAATTAGAAATAGTAAAACTCAGAGGAGAAGTGAGGTTTGTTGAAACAGTTTACAAAGGGGTGGAAAGTTTCCAATAAATTTCCATTGGAAGTTAAGCTGGGGAATTTTGGAAATATTCCAAATTAGAAACTTTCCATGGGAATTTATGGGAATTAACGGTGAATTGAGGGTAATTTAATGGAAAGGTATCATATCCAAGCATAAATATTTGTTTTGTTATAAGCAGACATCCATCCAAAATAATACAATTAAAACAGATTTATTTGTAAGTAGAACTTTATGAAGTTAAATATTTTAGTAAACAATCAATTATTTCATTGGACACCAAAAATATGAATGTTGAGTTAAATATTACTCATCCCCCCGACCAAACCCATTCAAAAATTAACAAAAATGCAATCCCAACAAAGTCCCATTCAAAATGTTAAATGAAAAGAGCCTCTCTCCCTCCAAAAAAGTCCAATTCAAAATGTTGAATGAAAGAGCCCCTCTCCCTCCAAAAAAGTCCCATTCAACATGCAAATAAAAAAGCATCTTCGCTCAAGCTTCTCAAGCCTAGCCTCTGCATTTTTGCTAAACCCTTTCAGGCAGTGGGCTCTTCCTGGGTCTCATCAACATCCTCAATGTCCACTTCCTCAACATCCAACATCCAACTCTTCCTCTTCAGTGTCACTGTCCAGCTTTGTTGAGGATGGCTCTGCATAGATATTCAACTGTACTTGCAGGACATCTGGTTGTTTTAGTCAGGATTTTGCTAAAATATATTTTCCCCAACTTTATTTGAGTTCCCTATCAAGAGCCAACCTTCAATTTAGTAAATTCCTGGTTTATTCCCGTTAATTCCCATGGAAAGTTTCCAACTTTGTAAATTCCCGGAATTTGCAACCCTAGTTGAAACAGACAAGACTCCCTGAAATAACTGTATCAACACAGAGGAACAGTGGAGGCTGATTTTCTCACTACTATAGAGAGCCATCCTCAGATCCCCTGAGGTGGGACTGCATGTGTGTAGCTGTTGAACATGAGGCGTACGTTTCAACAGCCGTATACATCCACAGATTTACTCAACAGGTCAGCTTGGGCAGCCAGGCGGCTTCTTCGTGGGTTTTAGCTCTTTGTCTCTCAGCAGCTCACCAGGCAGACCCTGTCAGCCAATGTTTGCTTCCCTGTTCCCCTCCACTTGCTGCCTATTGTTCTAGTGATTGCAGAGTAACACACTGACATTGGTCACGCTTAACTAGATTGTGATTATGGGGACCATTGTGTGCAGGAGCATTAGAGGGCTAATTCCAGTTCCTGTTTGCCACTCTGGTTTTTGTTGTTCTGCATGAGGAGAAGTGGATGTAACGAAATGTAGAGCAGGTGAACCGTTTGGAGCATGGTTGTGTAGCAGTTAAGATGACATGCTATTTAATTTGCCTTCCAAAGTGAGTACAGCAGTCAAGTTTAATGACCACAACTGTACACAAGCAGGAAACTAGTGTTGCAGAAATTATTGTCCGTTAATGTTTCCTCTCTATTCCGAAATTGTTGGCGGTTTTAACGGTTGTTATAATCTTTATATATAATAAAGCCAAAACTCTGTAATTGTTCCAGACTCAAAGTTCCTCCTCTGCATCTGTTTTCCTGCTCTGTCTTCCCAGATGCCTCCGCCCCAGGGGACACCAAGTCTCGGATGACTGACAGCTCCCAGTCGCCCAGCTACCGCATCAGGACTGAGTCAGAGCAGGTGTCTCTGTACTCCCCGGAGCAGTCCTCCCTCCATGAAAGTGAGGGTCTGTCATTGCCTTCTGTCCATCCTCCACCACCCTTTTTTCTCTCTCTATGTTTTCTGACTTCAAAGCTGTCCCACTAAATTTATACAGCCATTCTTCAACTGCAAATCTCTTCCTCACTTCTCTTTTAATGATACAGAAAGTCTGTTCCATCTGGCACCTTTGTCTTTTCCATACTGATACCTGACAGTTTGAGTGTCACTGATAACAACTGACCCCTCAGCACAGCTTATGAAGGGCTGAATGATGTACAGTTGCACGGTGAATCATAGTGTGGTAGAGCAGTTCTCCTCCTGCTGTCATTAGTAATGCTGTCAAGGTAAAGGTCATATCTATTCCAAAACCATCCATGACAAGTCTCTCTCCTTCTCCCTCTTCTCTCTGCCTTTCAACTTTGTCTATCCCCCTCTGTCACTCTCTCTCTCGTTCTCTCTCAGGGTCCGCGGGGAATTCCCGTAGCTCGACTCAGATGAACTCCTACTCGGACAGTGGCTACCAGGATGCCAGCAGCGGCTACGTCAGCAGCCAGAACCTGGGCAAGGCCGAGCTGAGGATGCAGCACTCCTTCCCTGGCGCCGGCACCGGTACCCTGTTGAGGAACGCCAGGGCCGAGGGCCAGACTTCAACGCAGGTACTGCCAGCAAGCGCACAAACAACATATTTCTGTTGTTCAGCTCAAAATATCTCTGTATGAAGGTGTCCATGAATAACTCTTGCATATACGCAGATTCTTTTTAATTACGCAGTCATCGTTCCCGATGTTCAGAGCAGAGAAAATATAATCAAATCAACGACTGTAAGCTTTTATTTTCATGAGAACAAAAGAGATGCCCACACACATGAAATTGCAGGAAAAATGTTTTTCTGTGAATGTAAAGCTTAAAGACACAGAAGGTACACAGTGCACAGAGCAAAATAATCAAGCTTCACACAGCGCTGTACACACAACCACTGAGACACCAAATGGCACTGTGACACTCAGCAGAGGGGGGGATGGAAAGGAGAAAATAAATATGGCCTAGAGAAAAGTCATGCCCTGTAATAAATTGGCTTGTGTTATGCTGTGTTATTTAGCATGTTAGTAGTCGATACATGTCAGGGCATAGAGCATGATTATTAAAGATTCTATAGCTCCCTGAGGAAGAAGGAAATTATTGTATTAGCTCTACTGTTTTCTTTCTGCCTCGCAGCTTCCAGCAGTGACAGCAGCAGTGCCTGGCCGTGCTATGCGGAGGGTAAGCTCAGTGCCTTCTCGCTCTCACTCTCCAGCCTACGCCAGCGGTGTGTCCCCCTCCCGAGGCTCCTCTCTGCGCACCCCAGTTGGCAGTGCCTACGGCTCCCCCATCGTAACTGAACCTAAACCCCTCTCTAGTATCTTCTCAACAACCCTGCCCTCTGCTCACCGCAGCAGTAACACCAGTGGCGGGGGCAGCGGTTCACCCTACTCCACGCAAAAAAACTCCCCCGCTGCACTGCGACGAATGGGCTCCACGAACTCACGGTCAGGCAGTGCAAGCCGCACAACTTCGCCCTATCAGGCCACTGCTGGGTCAACATCAGGCCGCATGGGCTCGCCTCTAACCATGGTGGACGGACTCAACCCTCCTTTGACTAAGCAGCCCACTCACTCCTCATCTCCGATCAGAGCCAGTATGACCGCGGTGCCCCAGCACTACAGCTCCACTTTGCCCCGCTCCATGCTCCAAAACACGGACCCCTACGGACCCCAGAGTTATGACATTTATGAGAGGATGACGCGACCTGACAGCCTCACAGGTGCTCCAACAGATACACACTCAAGCACACACACAGCCATTTACATTTATAACAGTCCACTCATACACTCTTAGACTCTCACATCAGCACATATCAGCTATTCTCAACTCCATATCTCACTGATGCGTGTATCATACAGTCCAAATTACATTTCCTAGAATCAGAGAGAAGAAACAGGTACATGATGTGTTTCTCTTTGCCTCGTTTGCAGTCCTTTCTTTTCATTTAGTTCACAGCTGTGTTTATCACTGTGTGTCATATTAAGTTTGTGTGTGACTGAGGGTGTGTGCTTGTGTGTATGGGCCAAGCTCCACCACTGTTCATAGCCTCTGGAGGAACACAGTGTTGCAAGGACAATCATAAATAAAGCCACACCTAACCACATTTTTAACAGAGCTTATCGATTTGAAATGCTAATATACCATAAAGGTTGTGATTTGGAAGAAGCCCAGTTTCTAAAAGTAAGAATGTAAATTAGAGTCAGTAAGCGGATAACATGTTGAAACACTCATGTTGTAATTATCTGCAGTAAATCATACCTGCAAGTTTTTCCTGGCATATAAAGCTTTAGTAATTAAATGTTCTGGTCCATCATAAAATGGCTTTTCATAAATTTTACTGAGTTCCTCGAGTGGATAATTTTCTGACACATGCTGTAAATATTTGTACACTGATCTTGTTGTCGTGTTGTTGGCTCAGTGCTCGGTGTACTGAATTTAAAAAGAGAACTGTGACTGTGAGGGCAGTGGTTGTCCTGGACTGAAGCCAAATCATAGTTCCTGCAAGAAGACAAATCTTAGCTCCATGAGAAGAGCAGACTGCTAATAATAGCAAGCTTTCTTTCAGCAACAGAGGGAGGAAACCAAATCAAGCAGTCCTCATACTGAAGCCCATATGTCAGTGTAAATGTAATATCCCATATCACTGTGGCTGTGGTGATAGTGCAGAAATATTGCATTTTATATTTTCAGTCAACTCTAAAGAAATAGATAGCCAGAGAGCTTCAACAGTACCTCAAATGGTTTAACTTTGCTGCTTACTGAAGCGTACTTCTAATTCACTGCATCAAGGTGAGAAGTTTAACCAAAGGAAGTAAAAAGAGAGAAACACTTCCAGTCACTGTTGAGCTGCTCTTTTATTTCGAGCAAGCTGATAAATGATGTTGATTGTTGTAGAGTGTTAATTCTGTTAATGCAAAACAGCTTTAGTTTGCAGGTTCAGTAAGTGATAAATACTACAGATTAAATTCCAAAAGGAGGTGTGATGAAATAAATGGTTATGGTAGAAGAAGACATTTCCTCATACATAACGTTCCTTCCAAAGCCATTATTTTCATGAGTGCTTTATCAAGGCTATGGCGTGGGCACTCACTAGGAAAGGAATAAGGAGGCTATATAACGCTTAATGCCTCTGTGAGCGCTTGTGTGTGTGTGTTTGCGTGCATATGTGTGTGTAGTTTATAAAAAACAGTTGAGAAAATCAGGATGATAATAGCTGGAGAGCATGCCTGAACTGGCTTGTGTGTTGTCCTTTTTGGGGGAAAAGAGGCACAAACTCCCTCTAGTTAATGTTTTCTAACCCAACATGTAGTGTCCACATCTTTGACCGACCAATTTAACTCCACAGAAAAAGGAAGAGGCTGGCTTTTTGCTTATTTTGAGTTATATTTGAGATAATAATAAAGCTTGAACAAATTATATAAACCACAGTTATTCCATAGCACGATCACACCTTTCTTATATCTGAAGGTTTTTCAGCTTTAGCCAGGAAATGAAAGCAGTCATTTAAGACTGACAAAAGCTGATTTCTTCATTAAAACCTAAGAACATTTTTTGACATTATTCAGCAAATCCCTGTATTATTGTAACAAGGTTAACAAACTGTTTTGTGCTTGACTTCCTGCTGCCTGGGGATATCCTCAGACGCCTTGGTTGATGATGACGTTCAAGGTGAACATATTCTGGTTATCGTTTGACATCACTATCATCTTCAGTGTATTGTGTTTGCATGATGGTGCTGCATGTGGACATTTGTTTTTTGTTTGGTCTCCATCAAATACTCGTCGCTGGTCAGTTGTTGTTATTTCTACCATTTGTGTATATATTGTGGTGATGTGTCTTGAGATGGCATGCTCCTTTGTGGTTTAAACAAGCAGCAACCTTCAGTGTGACAAAGTGAGGCCTATGTGTGAGTGACAGAAACAGAGTTTCTCCCGTGTGTAATTGAGGTGTGCACCAAAAGCCAAGGAAACCCAATTAATCCCACATTTTTTTGCATAATTACTCATGTTTACATCCTGGAACAAATACCAGTTCATATCTATGGCTACTTTCTTTATTCTTTACAACTATCTTTATGGGGAGTACATTTTTAATGAGTTTTGATTACATTAAGGCTAAGATTTAGGCATAATTAAATATAATTAGAGGCTGGCTGAATTGACTGACACATGGGCACACTGTGGGTAGGGATCAACCGGCAACCTCCAGTCTCAAACTATGAAGCTCATGCGGAAGTGTTATAAACTGCAATTCATCGAGAATTCGCTTGAGGCTGGCTGCAGAAACACCGGAAACCACTTACACACCAATTCAAAAAGACATTCTTTGCAGCATTAATAAACATGTTGACAGCCTGGTTCAAAAAAATTTTTCTAACGCAACGGTTCAGAAGATATTAAGATTTGAAGTTTTTGCCCAAATAAGGACATGACTGACTGGACTCCCGGACGGGAACACATAGCTGTTGGCTAGGAGGCTCAAACTCCGCCCCTTTACGTCACACTCTGGTTGATTTCCGCATTTCCAATATGGTTACTGCCGTCGACTGGCTTCAAAACAGCGTTCAGGAACAGATGGGTGACGTCACGGATACTACGTCCATATTTTATACAGTCTATGGTAGGGATGCGCCAATGTACGGGTTGAACATTGCTATTGCCCAGTCACTTATAGGATAAATTATGATTTGTTTTCATGGTCCAATATGAAGGAAAATGTCAGCAGTTTGGAGGTATAACACCATATCTGAGAAAGACCAGTTTTTAAGACATCATAGCACAGTTTGGCAGGATTTGAATCTGTACAATTGATAAATTTGTATGTAGGTTTTGTCAGGTTTAATTCACATATACCACTCAGCAGGAGCAATGTTAAACCAGCACAGGTTTTTGGACATCAACCAGCACGCAGGGCTGAAGGCTGTTGGTGCTAACTCTGCTAATGGTTGCCACACATAGAAAACCCATTAATGTTACAATGTTACAATGTCATTTAGCAGACGCTTTTATCCAAAGCGACGTACATACCAGAACAAGAACAACACAAGCAAAGATCTAGACAAGAGGAAACAAGATCAGTACGAGTAAAAAAGTGCTTCAAGTCAATTTGGGTGCAGGTACTGCCAAGCAGTGTAAAGGCAATGCACAAAAGTAAATAAGGATTTTTTTTTATTT
The DNA here is from genome assembly GCF_009762535.1 of Notolabrus celidotus. Taxonomy (NCBI): domain Eukaryota; kingdom Metazoa; phylum Chordata; class Actinopteri; order Labriformes; family Labridae; genus Notolabrus; species Notolabrus celidotus. Next base: position 17,364,833 of record NC_048281.1, on the reverse strand, counting down.
TTATTTTTTTTCAATATCAAAATAAGGAATATCTACAATGAAGCAACCAAACCATTTAAGACCTTCCATTATCATCATCAACAATGAACTTGTCATCACCACAATAATGACCAAAGTACCAAGTGCTGGGTCACTCCAGAGCTGAACACAGATTCCCAGAGTAGAGCAGGACAGTGCGAGTCAACTGTAGCTGGAAGACACATTAAACATTGTTTACACCCATATTCTGTGATCCATAATTTAGTGATGTTTAATGAATTGTGCTCAATTTTGACAGATTTCTGAGTTTTACCATACCTTTAGACTAGTGGGTACGTCAGAAATTAAATCTCTGTATACAAGTCTGAAAATGCAAATATGGATGACTGCTGCCAGGGTTTAACTGTACAGCTATCACAAGCAGTTGTTTTGGCCTTTGTGCTAGCTGGTGGTCTACTGCTAGCTATTGTTCAGAATATCAGATACACATCGCCTGTAACAGATATCATTTTTATGAGACTTTAAAAACCTCAGCTTTAAATCATGGAAGTTGTGTGACATCTTGTTGCAACTTGCTTCTCCATCTCTCCTGGATGTGTTGCCATCCTCTCAGGTGCTCATTTCCAGGATCTTGTGAGTAGGCAGTTATGTCACACTGCTTTGAGTGATGGTGGCTTGAGCAGACACAAATAGGTTTTTAGTTCCTGTCCTTTGAGCAGAGTTAAAACCAGCTTCTTTCTCCTCTTCTATCTCCTCCTCCCTTCATCTCTTTCTCACTCCCATCATCTCCCTCCTGTATTTATCACCTGCGTCCTCCTTAGATTCTACCTTTCTCTTGTATTTACTTGAGTGCAGCCTTACAGCTCTCACACAGCTATTTGTCAGTGTTTGTGAGCCAAAGTAGAAGGAAATGGGATGATCACACGATCAGGCTCAGCATCAAGCATTCAGCAAACGCCATCCGACAGCCAGACCTTGATATTGTTGCTGTTGGGGGTTTCCTGTCAGTATATATTATAGGATGCTTTTCTCCTTCCTTTTCTCACTTCAGTTTTGCTCTGTCACATTTGTGGTTTCTGTTTTTTTCCGCAGACTTTTATTCGTTACATTGTATCATCTGTCACCTATCCCAGCTCTCATTTCTTTTTTCTCTACCTCCCACCTGCTCCCCTTTTTGCACCGTCATTGGCAGGAAGTCATACCTTCACTCTGTCGCGGAAAAATGGGAAATGAAGATAAATTGTCCCTAATAATGTGCTCATTACGCTCAATGTCCATTTCAGAGCAGAGTGGGATAAAGAAAGAACAGGGGGAGATGGCAAATCTGTGTGTTCTCAATCTCACAGCCTCGCCGCCATGGTACTTTTAACCGCAGTAAACTCTATTTTTACGGCTTTTCTTACTTTTATGTGTAACGATTTTCTGGTGTTTATTGCCAGTTCTCCTGTTTGTTTGGAGAGGGCTTTTTGAGAATTATTTTTGTTGAGGAATGCAGTCAGCTGCATCCATTTAAGTGTTTGTTTCTCCAGAGCAAGCGCACGCCAAGCCGCCACCGCCCTTCATCTAGCCTCTGCCAAGTGTAATCTGTTAAAGTCACAGTGAGAGGGCTGAGGGGGAGAATTAAATGACTATAACGCACCAGGAATGTGGGCCATTCATCCTCAATAGACAGCACTATGTTATTTCTCCCTGACAATTTGCAGATGCTTTTAGAAGTGACTGCAGCTCTTCTATCCAGGGAGCAGAATAGAGAAGACAGACGGATTAGTCTCCTCCTAAGGTTGTTTGAATGTTTCTACGTTCAGGAGTCGGGGTGCTGAGAGCCAGAGATACGCATGAAGGCTCCTGTGCCTGGGAGATTCTGTCCCTCTCACTTGGTCGCAGCTGTGCCAAAAGCACTGTTCGTGTAGCCGGGCTTTACACGGGATGAGAAGTCTCTGGTGGTCCTAGACGGCCTCATTAACCCTCTTTTCATTTTCATCTTTTCTTTCCCTCCCCCCTCTTATACCCTCCCTGGCTTTCTTCTCCGTTGCTCCCGCCTTTTCACATGTCTTCCCAATGCCTCCTTTCTCCTCATTTCCTCAACCTCCTCAAAACCTTTGAAGAAGAGAAGCTGAACTGATTTCCTGCCAAGCTGCAGCTAGTGGCTATTGTGTGTGCTCTGCCACAAAGTGAAAGGCTTTCTAGGCTTTTGAGTGTGCCACTACAGCATCCAGAAGCAGCCTTATTTCATGTTACTCACTTTTAGTCCTTGCCATGCACTACAACATGCCAGCCATTTCACAGCACTTGTTTTGGAAGTTGTCGTTAAGTTTTTCGTGCCCCAAGGCTGTTTGAGTATTTAAACGAATCCATCTAGAAGTGTGGTAGTGTGAATCTGCGGTATTTTGTGGAACTATAACGGTTAATTTAGCAAAAAGCCACAAGAGAGCACACTTACAGCTAAGAGACGTTCGCCCTGGAGTGCCAAACACCCTCTAAGCTGCTCTAAAAGCATTGCATTAAGTGGCTCATTGCTTTTATTAAACAGTGCTGAAGAATAATTTCTTTACAATGGCTGATTGAAATGGCTGGATTTTACATGAGGTAATTTTTAAACAATAGAGGAGCAACCTGAAGGGAGGTGTGTGGTTGGACCAATGTTAAGCCCTGAAATAAAACAATGCAGAGAGGCTCCGTGCTGTCGGGAACTCAGGAGGAAGATGACAGCTTCCTATTGTACCTGTTGCATTAAGTGGAAAAAATTAACCATGGCTTTGTTTTGTGTAGAAATTATTTGGTGGTTAAACCACAACCACAAAGAACAAAACCTTTCATTTTACACTAGAGAAAGGCAAATTATTTTCATTTGGAAGCTGGAAGTTAACCAAACATAGGGATGTGATTCTCCCCATTTGAGACTGTATTTTCTGACCTGATGAGGCGACTCACATGAATCATGGGTATCCATTAAAAACATGTATAACTGTATAACTGTATAAATAATGGACATAGTATCCGTGACGTCACCCATCTGTTCCTGAGCGCTGTTTTGAAGCCAGTCGACGGCGGCAGCCATATTGGTAATGCAGAACTCAACCAGGCAGAGTGTGAAGTAAAGGGGCGGAGTTTGAGCCTCCTAGCCAACAGCTATGTGTTCCCGTCCGGGAGTCACATCAGTCATGTCCTTATTTGGGCAAAAACTCCTAATCTTAATATTTTGTGAACCGTTGCGTTAGAAATAAATTCACCCCCCGTACAGTGTGTGCCGATAGAGAAATTAGCTACGTAGAGCCAAGCTGTTTTTCAAACCAGGCTGTAAACATATTTATTAATGCTGTAAAGAATGTCTTTTTGAATTGGTGTCTATGTGATTTCTGGTGTTTCTGCAGCCAGCCTCAAGCGGATCCTCCATGAATTGCAGTTTATAACACTTCCATCTGACATAACCATTTTTTGAGCCTGGCCAAAACCCAAACACTTACCCTAACAAGAACTGTTGCAACAACACAAGGGTCCGAGAGCCTACAGTTGTGACAATCCTGCAGTTCTTATATTTAGATGAGACAGAGGTTTGAAATCTGTTTACATGAACTGAACAGGTGTCATTTTTGCAATTAAAAGGGATTAAAAAGCAGATCATTATTTCACATTACCTCAATTTGCAGGATAAATGACATTGGATATATATTTGTGTAATGCTAATAGAAGTAGGAATGTTCCTGCTTTTTTTCTGAAGCCAATCACATGACAGTATGAGGGCTAGTCAGGTCTGTCAACTAGTCTCAAGAACACAACCTCAACTTTTTAACTCTTACATTTAGTAAACATTAAAAATTAACATATTATTCTCGAAGGGGTTAGCAAGCTGTTGGACCAGATCCCCATGCCTCCCCCAGAGGTCAACCTGAGTCTGTCTAGATATCTACATCTAAAATCTTCCCTTGCTTCTGCCACAGAGGCCCTCTGCTCCCAGAGGAGGCAAACATTCTTATTTATTAATTTCCTCCGGCACAAACTGTGACAAGAATCCCTCATTTAGCCGGTTCTGCCTGAGCTGATGCAGTTGGAGAAAACCCAAGTGGCGTTTGGAGGCTTGTGAAATGTGCAATGAGCAGTTATTTGCCAACTGTACAGCAGTCCGTTGGGCTTCAAGGTTTAGTGAGCCTCACTGATGGGAGGTTTCATACAAACAGAAACAAAGAATACAATGTTTAGCTTTAAAAAATAACCCTACTGTTCATCTGGGGATGATGTAGACCATCAGACCCTTATAACCAGACTGTAATAAGCTTCATTGGGAGGGCAACGTATGCAGGAGGTCTTTAGCTCTGCGACAAGAGGAAGTGTCCTCACCCACCACCCTAGTAGCATTGAGACAGAGGTTTCTCAAAACTTTAGGTAGCTGTGCTTCCTACATTTTTGATACGAGCAACTTTCCAAAAAGTATATGTGAATGACTTTTTCTAAACCCTTAAAATCCATTTGTCAGCCTTGTTTCTTAATATCTAGATATCAGAACCAGAACAAAACATAAACCTTTAGACTGGAAGCACTTTTACTCCAGAGGTACCATGTACTGAATATTCCTCCCTGTGAGAAAGTGCTGAAGCAGATAGTTGTTGTTTTAGTTTTAGATTTTGAGGTTGGTTGGGTAAGGGAGTGAAGATGATAAATGAACTGTTTGGTCCTGTTTATATGAAAGGACCAGTTGCTCTTTCTGCTGTAATTGTTTCACATTTGGACTGGATCTAAGTCAGACTGGACTTTCTGCGTCATGCCGCCCACACAGCATATTGTTAAAATGACTTTATGTGGAGGAGTTGTAATTGCAGCACCCACCTGTGTTTCTCACCCATGCAAGGTTAGCCTGAGCCTTATTTTGAGAGGCATTTTTCTTATACCACACATTTCTCAGTATGTGCTTTGTCCATGCTCTGATTGGTTCACAGTCTTCTTGTCTGTTGGTTCTAGTTAACATCTATCAGTGCACTATTTAATCTGTCCCTCCATTTATTTCTCTACAGAAACAGATCACAGATTGAAAGCAAAACTTAACAGTGCCAGTTTAAATTATTTCATCAGACGTTTTTTATTTTGAGTCTTAAACTGTTTGAAGACGTGACAGTTGAAAGCTAAATGGCTCTGCATAGCTTTTTAAAGAACATGCATGTTTTTGGTCAAATACATCTTTGTTGAACCTCAGTGTTGTCTGTTTTTAAAGTAACAGAAGACTTAAAGCAACACATCTGGCAATTTTTGTGAGTGCTGGTTCTCTGAAGTTGGCTTTTGTATTCTCTGGCTCTGTATCTTTATAGAGAATATAAAAGAGAATGCTTTAAAGTCTTAGGTTGAGGGGAGAAAATCACTTTGATTAAGACCTAGTTTGTTATTCCAGCCTTTATACTTAAACATTTCCACTTTTCCAATTGATGATAATACATTTTTTTTTATATATTGGACAGAGGTCTATTTTTTGGACTTGATGTAACATTTATCATCTGATACACACAATTAAATGGTTATTTATAAGCTTTTATTATTATTATTATTATTATTATTATTATTATTATTACATCATGGAGCTGTCAAAAAACACATTTTTGAGTTTTTTGCTCATAGAGTCAGACTTAAATAAAACAATGCATGTTATTTACTACCTTGTTGTTGTTTTTTTTGGTAACATCAATGACTATCAGCCTCCAAACATAAGATTTGCTTGGCAGAGGTCACAGAGAGCGTCACATCGCCTTTCATTTTTGGCAGGGTTGTTTTATTGTTTTTATGTAAATGCAGCAAAGGCTTCATGATGCTACAATGACATTAACTTTTACAATAATGAAAGGAGACATGTTGTTTAATATGATTCATTATCAGAGTTTAACATTTATTAAGACTCTTTAAAGCATTTTTTTCATTATTTAATAGAAATGATAGAAAATAAGGAGGGAAGTTTGGAAAAGGAATCCTGCTGTTCAAAAACAGCTTCTCATAAAGCAAACAGATCCAATCCTGTCTCCTGTCTCCTCTTTGTTTTCCACTCTAAGTTTCAGACATTTGATGAATGCTTTTACCCTGAAAGCCAAAGTCATTCAGTCGTTCTCTTATAGCACTCTGACAGGACCAAGGGGAGCTGATTGACACATCTTTGCTCTCACAGGCCTCAAACTTTTGGCACTTCAGTTGTGAGACTATCAAGTAATCACTCCGCCACTTATCCTCTAACCACTGTCTTACTTCTTCAGGAATGCGGAGCTCATATGCCAGTCAGCACAGCCACCTGGGCCAGGAGTTACGGTCAGCCATGTCCCCAGACCGCCACATAGCACCAATCTACGAGGATCGGACGTTCCAGGGCCCACTGTACCGCAGCCCCAGCCACAACCAGCAGGGCACCCTTTACAGGAGTACCTCAGGTTGGTCTGACATTTTTTTAGCACAGCAAAATCCTGCATGCCATCTCAAACACTCATGAAAAGAAAGAACATGACACTATTAGCATTCAATCTGTTAAACTTGGGAGCCATTTTTCAAGTTTTTTAGCACTTTCAAAGGGAGTTCCACAAGGTTCGATTTTAGGTCTGGTTTTATTTACTATATATATATTAACAATATTGTTTTTTGTTTGCCCAACTGTCATGCACATCTGTATGCTGATGACACCGCACTGTATTGTATTGCTGATTCTATTCAACTTGCAGTCGGTAATCTACAAGATTCTTTTAACAACCTGCAAGATACTCTGGATGACTTAAAGCTGGTTCTGAATGCTGACAAAACAAAAGTGATGCTATTCTCCAGAGCCAAATCAATAGAGCACAACTATATAAATATAGTCACAAAAACAGGATTCAAAATTGAAAGAGTCACAGAGTATAAATATCTTGGTATTTACATTGATGAAAACCTAAATTTGAATGTACACATTAATAACCTTGCAGACAGACTCAAACAAAAAATCGGCTATTTCTATGGAAACAGATCTATATTTCCAATGTTTTGTAGAGGGTTGTGGAGGCTGTTTTTATATCAGTCTTGGATTAAGGGGGGGTAATCTACAGAAACGCACCATCCTCAACCCTCAATCGCCTTGACTCCATTTCTCAGTCCGCGTTACGATTTATCACAAGTGACCCCTTTCACACACATCATTGCATTCTGTACAATAAGGTTGGCTGGCCCTCTCTCCATGAAAGACGCAATATCCATTGGAATCTTTTTTATCTATAAAGCTGTTTTAGGAAAATTACGAACCTACCTTACTGAACTTCTTCATTACCCAGACCACTTATATCAGACTCGCACCTCAAACCAGCTACTTTTGCATGTTCCTCGAATTCAGTCAGAACTGGGAAAAACTGCTTGTTGTTTCTCTGCCCCTGACTCCTGGAACAAGTTGCAGCAGTGTCTTGAATTAAATGTACTTTTAACCGTTGGACAATTCAGAAACTTAATTTTTAACCTTTCAACCCGCTCTGCAACTGTTTTAGCTAGGTTAACCTGTGTATATTATTGTATCATTTGTATCATCGGCCCCTCTTATTTTAGTGCTTTTATAGCCAATCCCCAACACCTCCTTTTATTTGTATTATTATTATTTTTGAATTGCTTTTATTTCCAAATAAAAAAAATATCCTATTTGATGACTTTTGATACTCTTGATGCATTGTTGTTTGTTTGTGTTTGTTTTTTAAATGTCACTGTAAATGACTTAATATCATTGTAAATGAGGGTTGCCCCTCAATGATCTCTCGAGTATAAATAGAGGTTGATTGGTTGATTATAAAACAACATACAAGACACCAAGGTTGCAAAAAACAAGATATTTGACATAAAGAAAAAGCCTTTAAAACAACAAGTGTACATCTTTTATAGGCAAAGATATTATTCAAGGTGTCCTGACCTGTGTGATTCATATCTTTGTAGATTCATCTTCATCAGCAAATACGCTAATCAGCTGTCATTATCCATTTTATCAGCATGTACTTGGCTCCTATTACTTTAGCATGAAATGAGTAGAATTCAATAACAGTGAAGGAGAATCTGAGACAGCATATCACATAATACTTCTAATAAAGTAAGGCTTATTTAGAAACTGTGACCCCCCCTCCTACCCTCAGGGACATTCGGAGATAGCATTAATATAAAATTGGTTCCAATGGTGCAAAAAAAAAAACTGTGCTAAAGCTTTGAAACAACACTCAGTGTTTTTGTTTTGAAAATATGTAAAACAGATCTGACTTCAAGTTTTCCCAAACCCACCAGAAATTCCTTTTGGTTGAGTTATTTCCCTTAACCTCTCGCTGTCTCTGTATCTTCATGCAGTGGAGTCATGCAGGTTTTCTAACATTTTCATTTCAAGCTGAACAGAGCACTTTGTTCCCTTTGTCCTCGAATTCTTCAAAGTGTTTTCCACTTCATCTTGACTTGACTCTTGGAGGACACCATTTTTCCGTCCGTCTGCCCTTTAGCCCTACGTTTCTTATGTCTTTCTTTTTCTTGCTTTCTATTTTTCTTTCTCTCCGTCCCTCCTCTCTTCCCCCTTCCCTCCACCGTCAGGCAGAAAAGGGTGAGGCATGAGTTAATAGGCAGGTACTGATATGTCACCCTGCCACAAAGGAGTCCATTACCTGTGTGACACTCTGAGAATGAGAAGAAGGATGGAGGGGGCAGGGGACAGCTTGGTTTTCAACATCCGCAGCCTGCTCACTTGCAGCCCTCCTGATGATGTTGGCATTCTTGTCTCATTATCCTCCTCTTCACGCCTTTCGATACACGCTTAGTTTGCACAGACACACGCTCTCTATTAAGCTTTCTCCTTGGCACACTGGAGATCTGCGTAGACCGATAAGTTAGACCTAATAAATGCTACTGATGCTATGAAAAAGCACATCTTTAATATGTTCATGCCTACTTTATTGAGGAAAAAGGGGGAGTGGGGCAGAGCTGGAGAGAGTGTACGATATTGAGTTTTTATAAGAGCTAGCTCATTAGAAAATCTAATTTGATTCCAGGGATTTCTTTATGTTGTTAAATGAATTTTCAGTGTGCCTCGACCTGCTCTCCACACATTGTGCTGATTATCTTGAAGCTTTCAATGCGCTTTTTCATGCAGGATGGAGCAAGATTTTTATGCTCAGGAGAAATCACCTAGAAGGATATTTGGCAGAAAACAAGAGGGACGTATGGGATGACGGGAACAATAATGCATCAACCTTGGCATTGCCCAGAGATCCAGAGGTTCTGGCCTGATGTAAAATATTTTTTGTGCAAAATATTTGATGTCAATATATCATTATGTCCTACAGTGGCCCTACTGGGAAACAAGATAGATGGAGTAACCTCCAGAGAATTACAACACTTGATCACGTTAGCATTTCTATCTGTGAAACGGACAATTTTAATGAATTGGAAGTTAAGAAAACCAATTTTTTTTTATATTGACAGCTGGCTTAAAGATTATTTGGAACTGATATCTATGGAGCAAGCAGCATCAGCACTTGTAGATCCAGGCAGTGGCCACAGAGGCTCTTTGAATTGTATTTTATCAGTGATAGATAAAAGGCCTTGATGGCTATTCCAAAGATTTAAGTTGTCAATCTACATGAATACAGTCCAGTACTGATAGATTCCTATTGATACTTGAGTTTCAAACCCCATCAATTTTTGAATGATTATGAATGTATACATTTTTTTTCCTTCAATTTTCTATCTCTTTATCACTGAACAGTATTTACCCTCCACCCCTTGCTCCTGAGGGTTGTCCTGTTGTAGGTTATCACATGTTTATTTGTTTGTTTTTCTTTTTTTAGTTTGTGTATCAGTGTGTGTTAGACCTTGTCCAGTCAGAGTTGTGTTGCTGTATTATAATTTTGTGTAATAATAAAAAATAAAAAAAAGAGGGATGTAATCCAAATATTTTCAGGAAAATGTCTTAGTGGAATTAAATTTCAATAGGCCACATCCCCTGACTTTACATTTATTATTTTGTTTTGTCTGAAAGCCTGCATTGTACTGCTTTGCGCAAAGTAAGAGAAATATTTTTATGCTAAAGAAAAATATCCCAGAAAGATCTTTGGCTGAAAACATGAAGAGAGCAATCCGAAACTACATCATGTTGTTTATAAATTGCGTTCCAGTGTCTTTGGCTCTGTCATGTTGCATTTTTGGGAGATAACCATATTGCAGAGAGCTGCTGCTGCCCAACATAGCAGTCCACTGGTGTGAGAAATTGTGTTTTTGGAGCTGCCCCATGAGTTGACGTACTGCTCTCTGGGAGGAGGGAGTGTTTTTGGGTGCACATGCTCAGTCTGCTTGGAAGTCTGATAGAGATCTGACCAGCGCAGCAGTCACACTGCCACAAATCACGTGGCTCTGGTGAGAAGGAGCTTGTTTATGCAGTTCTGTGTTTGTGACCCATTGTGTTAAAGAACTGGGTCATAATATCACTCGAAGGAAAGATGACTGAAGCGAGATGCTGTCAGGCAGAACATTTGACTTTGCCAGGACGGATGACTCCTCTGCATGTTTGTGCTGCTTCCGCTTTGCAAGTGTGTCTCCTACTGTTTTTGGAGCCGGTCTTGGTTTTGCATTTCCTCTCTGCCCTCTTTGGCAAAGTTAGTCTCCGAGTGCAGTGGTGCAAAGGAGCAAAAAGGCGGTGAGGACAGGATTTGTGGATCATTTGAGCAGGTTGTCCTCTTAAAAAAACAGCAGGATCTCTTTGGTTAAACAAATCTCATAAAAAAGCAGCAAGCAAACAGCCTTGAAGAAGAAGAGGAAGAAGAAGAAGAAGAAGACGTCTGCTTTGTGGAACCACGGGAGCTGCGTTTTATCCTAGTCATTAATTGGTTCCAGATTTCAGAATTTGCTGATTCTGACAGAACGGCCGCTTGTTTGTATTTTCAGCTTGGTTTAAAGTTGTATGCTGCTGCTGTGCACAGCTCAGAGCTGAGCTGAAAAGGTCTGAAAACTGCTAATCTCCACTAACACAGCTTTGTCGGCTTGCATGTGTGTTTTTTTCCTTTCAAACTTTGTGTCTGAAGTTTTTGTTTTTCGCCCTCAGGTGTGGGAAGTCTCCAGCGGTCGGCTAGCCAGCGCAGTGCCATGATCTACCAAAGAAACAACTACGCTCTAAACACAACAGCAACCTACGCCGATCCTTATCGCACAGCACAGTACAGGCCCTCTGATCCAAACTACACCCGCCAGCCTGTTGTCATGGATGACGGTGCCACACGCTCTCCCTCCATAGACAGCATTCAGAAGGATCCAAGGTAGGCAAAGCTCATATTTTGGTGAAATTGTGCATGTCTGAACCACTACATGGTTAGTAACTAACATAGTGCAGCATGGACTACTTATGCTTACAAGGCATCCCTGTTCTGCTGGGTCAACAGGGGTGTCCTCTTACTATTCAAACATGGAGCCCCCCGGCTCGTCGCATGCAGCTCTAGCCCTTAAGCTTGCTTTACTATGCCTGGCCTTTCAACAATAGATTCTACACATACACTGGGACTGCTGCGTCTGCTCTTGTCGTACAGCCATGTGTAAACACAGAGAGCGGGCTGAACTCTATCATAAACCCCTGACCTTGCACATTGGGAGCTTTGTTTTACCCGCCTGTGTGTTGCTGTAGGGTAACCACTTGATGCGAGTGCACCCCTGGGACCAGCGTTGCATAGGTCCATGCAGGAAGTGCATAAGAGTAAAATTTCCCTGAGAATATTTGACAGGATTTCCGTCTTGGGAAATTTTGTGCAGTATATTTTAGCTCTTACTCTTTGCTCCAATGTAATTAAAAAGGAGTTTTACAAGCCGAGGTTCTTGCTGCACATAATCATAACGTGAGAGCCAATTGCATATCTTTAACACAAACATTCATAATCTCATTTTATTGGTGTATGTAGTTGCAAATGATATTTTCCTAATCAAATAGAAGCCTGGAGATATTTAAATCAAAACAATGCCAGTAAATGTAAAATATTTCAGCCAAGAAATGATGCATGCATCACTTTATTCTGTAGTGTACTGCATACAGAAAGCAATAATCGAAGTGTGTGGGTTGTGATATAGAACTTGAAGTAACTTCCTTGACTTATCTGTTTGCCATGAGCTGCTCAAGTGCTTTTATGGAGGGAAACTCTGCTGCAGTTTTTCAATGAAACAGCTTTGTCCCTGCCTCTGTGGTTGCGCTGATACCTCACCAATCCCTCCACACACACACACACACACACACACGCACGCACACACACACACACACTCACACACTCTCTTCTCTGTAATTGTAGGGAGTTTGCTTGGCGTGACCCAGAGCTGACAGAGGTGATCCACATGCTGCAGCACCACTTCCCCTCAGTGCAAGCCAATGCAGCTGCCTACCTGCAGCACCTGTGCTACGGCGATAATCGAATTAAAGCGGAGGTAGGTACTGAGCCGATAATCCCATGCTTTGTTTGAATGTAATAATATTTATCACACACTGTGCAAACAAACATTTGTCGGTTTCATTCATGGGTGTTACTTCTGTGGCTCTGGCTATCGGCTCTTTTGGATTCGATGGCAGTGACTCATTAAATTAATTGCTGAAGTCTTGGAACGGGGCAACACGCTAAAAATAGACCCGGTCCTTCAACAAGAGAGAATGAGATTAGCCGGAAGATTAGGCTCAGACTCTTGTTTGTTACTAAAACTAAACGTAGGGAATAATGTTGCTAATCATCTCTCAGTGTTGAGAAACACTGTGTGGAGGGTCCACCATTAACCATGTCGGGTTGTGGACTTCCTTGAACTATTCCATAGACTTGAATGTCATAAGAGGATAAATCCCATGAGCTCTGATAATTCCATGTCTCTTCTACTTATTCCACCTCTAGGGAAATCTGCTTGATATGGACTAAAAATAAAAACTCAAATTTCTTCACAACAAATCTGATTCAAAATTGATAATGATTCTACATTGCTGATTTTTACCATCATTTGGCAGCTATGTCCCTGCTCCCTCCCTACCATACATAGTTTTCCCATTCAGCTGTGTGCCTCTGTTTGAGATGCTGGAATAAATTAGCCAATGCTTTTTAGTTGTTGCAGACTTTAGAAAAACTTTACAGCTGAGGCTAGTTTGCTTGAGGCTGGACCACTTCCAGACAATTGTTGAGCATTTATTTGGAACAAACTGCTCAGTTTTAAGCACTTGAGCATTCAGGAGTAGAATGATACCACTTTAACAAACATGATTTCCAGAACCTCTACAGTTTGATTGACGTTTTTTCTGCTTCTGATTGAGATGAATAGTTTCATATCTCTCATTAGGATGAATTGCATTACACTGTTTTTGGTTATATAAATTTATCTCATGATCATTCTGCAGTATTACATACATCCATGTCATCCTCAGTTTTAGTTCTAGTTACAATTTTTTAGTATTAAAAAATCTCTGGTCTCAAACTATGAAGCTCATCAAGAATCTGCTTGAGGCTGGCTGCAGAAACACCGGAAACCACATGGACATGAATGGGAAAAAGACAATCTTTACAGCATTAATAAACATGTTTACAGCCTAGTTCAAAAAACAGATTGGTTCTACGTAGCTAATCTCTCTATCGGCACACAATGTGTGGGGGGTGAATTTTTCTCTAACGCAACGGTTCACAAGATATTAAGATTACGAGTTTTTGCACAAATAAGGACATGACTGACTTGACTCCCGGTCGGGAACACATAGCTGTTGGCTAAGATGCTCAAACTCCGCCCCTTTACGTCACACTTTGCCTGGTTGAGTTCCGCATTTCCAATATGGCTGCCGCCGTCGATTGGCTTAAAAACAGCGTTCAGGAACAGATGGGTGACGTCACGGATACTACGTCCATATTTTATACAGTGAAATATCTGATAGGAAATAAGTAACTGACGTAAAACAAGTCAAGGAGAAACCTATGCTGTCCCAGACTCTCAAGGAAATTAGATTGAGACCCCCTTCCAATTTAGTGACATGCATGGACAAGTTTTGTGACCCTTAGGCTAGCAGAGTGAAGGGGAGAACAATAAATAACTAGAGGTTAAGATAAGTTTGGACTCTCTAGTAGGCTATGTCATTGGCTCAAAGACCTATAAAAGGTCTTGGTCAACAGCACTCTGGGAGTCAGCAGATTTGCAGAGCTGTTCTCCCAAGCATTCCGGGTGCTTGTTCGATACTGGTATTGTTTTCTTGTAATAAACGTATTACTATGCAAGCAAGCCAGTGTCACAAAGATTCCTTCTGCATCTACCCATCATGGGCGGTCAAGATAGGACAACAGTCTATGATTAACACACATAGACCAAGATGTGATGGTCTTGAGCCCTCAAGACACATTCACCCTGCTCTCTGCATAAATCAATGATATAAAGACACAAACAGTACCAGATGAAAGTCCTTGATTCCATCCTTTTCCTTTCTTTAAATGTTAAAGGTCAACCTCATTCTTTTCAAGGTGATACATTTTTATGAGAGACTTTGAGGAATGATAGGAAGTCACAGCAAAAAATGACTGAGGCATGAGATATGAAGGATGTTTTTTCTTACGTGCCAAATGTCATCACATCCTAAAATTAATACTGCTGGATGAATCACAGGAAGCCTATTTTGTTGGAGTTATTTCCTCGCAGTATACTTGATTATTTTCTCCAGATGAAAATGTAAATTTAGTCTTTCAAACTGTTATCTCCTGAGGCCTTCTTTAGGATTTTAGATTAGCATTACTTTTCTAAATAAAAAAAAGTTTTAGCTGATATGAACAAATTGTAGTTCCTCCTTTCAGTGAGTAGATGCATGGTTGCAGGGTCCACAGTTTATACCCTGAGACAAAAGCTGTTTGTAGTTAGAATATCTGCTTTAAAAAGTGAGTGATCTCATTCACATTTGTCCATAGGTGTGTCGACTTGGAGGGATTAAATATCTGGTGGACCTGCTAGACCACAAAGTCCTTGAGGTTCAGAAGAACTCTTGTGGAGCTCTGAGGAACCTGGTTTATGGGAAAGCCATGGACGAGAACAAGACGGCTGTGAAGAATGCAGGAGGGATCCCAGCTCTGCTTCGCCTGCTGAGGAAGACTGTGGATGCAGAAGTGCGGGAGCTCGTCACAGGTAAGACTCAGGAAATAGAAATATATAAACTGTGAAGTGAATTCTGAGCTTGGTGGTTTTTCTCCCTTAAAAACGCTACAACTCCCACACATCAACCTAAAGGCTTATAGTATGGTATTGTTAATTTAATACCAAAATGTGTTTTGATTTGTAAAGATTGCTTGATTGACTAATTTATTCTTTGAGCACAGTTATCCAGCACCTCCTTTGTTCACTATTTTATTTTGAAATACTGTATCAGGTCTTTGGCAGATCAGTTGTAAGGTTACATCAGGACAGGAACAGTTTAAAGAGTAGCTGAATTATTAAAACAAACCTGAGGGCGTTTCATGAGAGTTAGATAGGTACAACATTGTGTTTGTTTGCCTGTTCATGACTTGTGTTGTGCTCTGTGAATGCAGCTCATGTTTTCTGGTAGTTATGCTCAACTGTACAGTGTTGACCGACAGATTAGGCATCAATTGAAACAGTCTGACTACAAAAGTTTAACAGCTGTCTACATGATGAGATTATGATTGTCGTAGTATCTGTGTCACACTACTTTTACATCATTCAGTAGAGTAATTGCAACTGTAGATATGAACAGTTGTTTGGGGATCAGTTTGAACTAGGGATGCACTCAATTAATCGATTATCGATTAATTGATTAAGAAATTACTCAAAACACGCATTTTTGTTTTAAATTTTCCGTCATGTGGAACGTGGTCTCATATTACACTCAGCTATCAGGGAGGTGTTTTAAGTTTAAAGCATGTTTGGATGTGAATCAGCTGTTAAAGGTGTTACGCACAGCGGAGACGCTCAGCTGCGGCTGCGGCTGAGTGACAGGTCTCCGCTTTTTAAAGAG
Source organism: Notolabrus celidotus (assembly GCF_009762535.1). NCBI lineage: Eukaryota > Metazoa > Chordata > Actinopteri > Labriformes > Labridae > Notolabrus > Notolabrus celidotus. The sequence continues at coordinate 17,348,908 of NC_048281.1, read as the reverse complement.
GATCAATACGCAACTGCTGCCAACAATGACACAAAGGTTGACAACTTTAAACAGGACATTTCCACCTTTAGATACAAATGCAACAGACTGGTGGGAATTGCTAGTATGCTATGTTTGCAGACCAGCAACATCAGAGCTGTCTGGACTGCTTATGACCCGGTTGTGCTCCCGGCTGACACCTGACCGAATACACATGTTTATTTTTCTCAATAAGAACGAGTAGACAGAAAACTGGACTCTGTGAGTCTTAAGTACTTTTCTGTTAGTATTATGAGCCTTCACTTTATAAGATTATGTCCTCTGAGAATATTTTTATGAGCCTGATCATTGATAATCAGTGTTAAACATGTACCCGTATTCAATACTGTCAGTTATATTCATTTTGTTGCCCTAGAAAATAAAATTTTGGTGGAAAAAACGAATTTGGCTTTGTTTTTCACCTAAGAATAGTATATGTATTATTGATTAATCAATAATTGATCAATAACATTTCCAAAAATCGATCACGGAAAATACTTAAAATGTACAACCCTAGTTTGAACTAAAAGCCAAAATTACCTTATTGTTGTATTTCTGACAAGAAGAAATGAATATGAAATTTATCTTAAAATGTCAATCCTTGATATCAACAATCCAATTTCTCTGCATTTAAGAAGAACATTTCTTGTAGTCAAACTTTATGAAAAAATAAAATCTACCTCTTTTTTTACTCTTTGTTTTTTTAAGTTTCATTTTTGCATTTATCTGATAGGACAGCTAAAGAGAGAAAGCAAATGTGGGGAGTAGAGAGCAGGGGAAGACAAGCAGCTAATGCTTGATGCCGGGAGCCGAAACAGCAACCACTGCAACAAGGACTATATCCTCTATAAATGGGGCATGTGCCTAAACCTCCAGTCCAAATGCACCCTAAAGCGCTCTCTTTTTTTAAACAATTAAAGCTCCTTATATGTCATGGCAAGGTCATTTAGACCTAAAAACAACCTGCTATTCATTTCAGCACCCAGCCTTCATCAAGGTTTCAACTCCTCTGTGAACTTGTGTTGCCACAAAATTTGAACTTGTCAAAAATAACATTCATTCACGCTGAATTGTAATTTCCACTGGTAAAGCTAAATCACTTTGAGTCAGCTCTGTTGATTTAATGTTAAAAGCTCTTTCCATAGTCAAGGAGGATTTTCCCTAAGTTGCTGCCACTACTGCTGTCGCTCCTTCTTATGATAAAAGCAAAGACATGAAAACACATTTTCACAGCATCATTTTTCTGTTACTTGGGCTGCAGAGAGCTTTAGCCGCCTTACAAACAACTGTCTCTTACAGTCTGCTTGTCAGTCTCCTCCTCTGCATTACGCTGGGTTCTGCTCCGTAGTATCTGTGTGTCGTCTAAGCTCTGCAAACAGGGTTTAAATCCATGTTGTTTAGGCTCAGGGTGGAGCACTACAGAAATAAGCAAGCTAAGACATTTGGCTCCCAGGTGGCTGAGTCAGCTGTTTGCGCTCTGCTACAGCCCCCGCTGTAACACAGTTTCATGTTACAGTCCAGCAAACCCCCAAAGGAACACAATACAGCCTGAGTATCAACACAGCACGGTGTGTAAGATTCCTTTATTGTTTGGTAGGAGATTGTAATCAGTTTCCTTTTGTGATGAAATGTTTCTGTTGATGAAAACATACAGTTGGGGGAGATTTCATACCGACTCTTTTCAAGGTGAAGTTAGCAAGAATTAAACAACACCATAGTTCCTTCTTCTTGAACTTCACTTGGATTTCTAAAGGTTGTGCAGACATGTGTTGCTCAGTCAGAGTAAGCACCTTTAATGTGAGCTCTGTTGAAGTTTCCCTCTTTCATCTACAAGCCTGCTGTGGCTAATTGTGAGTGCAGGCCCCAGGATAAGGAGCAATTAGAGAAGGTCAGCGGTGCACCATCACCTCTGGTTAATTACAGCTGATGAGAACAATCCACATAAAGAGCCTTCAGCTGAATGACAAGGGCGTCCCACAACGACGCTTAAAACGGAGGAGACAGAAATCATTCACTCACCCGCAGCACCTTTCTACTTAAAACTCTTTTAAAGCTGCATCAGTGTTTTTGTCAAGGCCAGTGAGGAAGTCAGTCAGGTGTTTGATCTACAAGAGGCTTTGTGGCTCCCATTGTGTCTCTGGCTCCGGCCAGACTCATCTGGGAGGTCCAGGTGTCACCTGTGCTTCATTGGAACTGGCTGCAAGAACAGGCAGCCCCCCCCAAAGCTCCAGGTCAGAGGTCATGTTGTGGGGACACACAACAGAATGAGCTCGGCTCCCTTACCTGCCTTGTCCCCCAGCAGCTGTTATGGTTATTGCTCTGTCCTCATAACAGTTTTCAGATCAAAAGGCTGAGGCGCACAGAACTGCCAACAGCTTCGATGGTGGGGAACACCTGAACTGACAGGAACTCACATGCACACAAACAAAAACACGCACACACACGCTCTGTGTTAGATAGTATCAGTCTTACTAATATCATTGTGTTTGGAGCTTTCGAGAGTTTCTGAGTGGATCTAAAGATAACCCTTTCTTGTTACTGAAAGAGGTTTTTGCTTCATAGAAAGAGTCAGTTATTCAGGAGGTCATACTGAAGAGACAAATCTCTGGATCTTGGATGAATGATGAATAATGAATTAAATAAACTCCTCATCAGGGAGCTGGTTCAGCTCAGCGGTGACCGTACGCAGAAGCTGCAGTCCTTGAAGTGGCCCCAGGTTTGACTCTGACCCTTGGCCTTTAAATGCATGTCATCCCCTACTCTTTGCTCATAAACATTTCCTCTCCCTCTTAGGTGTCCTATCAGCCAAAGGGGATTTAAAAAAAAAATCCCTCTGTTTGTTTTACGGCTAAAACTTCAACACACCACTGCTGATACAATGTTGATTTAAAGTGTTTGTTCTGAGGTATTTAAAGCAAGTGTACCGGTATTTGCACGTCTGTATTCTCTTATTTGAGAACATGCCACATTTAATTATACTTGTAGTCATCTACACTTTTACAATTGCAACTCCAAAAGTTCTTTGGGGATGAGTGGCCTTCAAATAAGAAGTACTCTATCCATGAAGCGTATTTGTATTTTTTAGTTTGCAAACACCATTTAAAAAAAGTTAGACTTCTTTGTATCTAAGAGTGACTGAGAAGCATCAACATATAGAACCAGCTGCCAAGTTTTGGCACTTTGAATCAATTGCGCTATTTGTTTTGTTTAAGAACAAAAACCAAGGAGGTTAGGACCTTTTTTTTGATGAAATGAGAAATGAAAAACTGAATCTGTTTCCAAAATAAATTCAGTCATAGCCGTGAGCACAAATGAATGACTTTCACTGCAAGAGAGAGAAAATGAGAAACGCCCACTATCCTCCAAAAAACACACCAAACTGATAGTCTGGATCGATTGCAGCAGTTTTCAGCCAGACTCCTGAAAACTGAAAGGTTAATAAAGTGGGTGGTTTTGAATGATCTGCAGACATTCAAAGATTGAAATAAATGCCAGCTCAGTTTCCCTACTAAAGTAGATGCAAAGCTGACGACACTCTGGCCTGTGATTGTTGAGACAAAGATTGTCAAAAGTAGCAGTCTAGCAAATCAACCATCCAAGGATAGATTAAACCTCAAATGTGTCAAGTAGAAAGATAATTGTGGGTTGTTAATAATCTTTGTTTAGATAATTACTACAGACATAGAGAAACTGCTAGATGTGTGCCATCAAAGGCGAAAAATGAACTCCTTTGGTGACTAGATTGTTTAAAATGATTACTGACACCTAATAAGAAGGAAATAACAGTGGATACGTTGCTGTATCCACAACTTTAAAGCTATGAGCCTTTGTGCTTGTTATAGTCACATAAAACCTAGTGGGTATTTGAGTCATTGTAATAATTACAACAATGTTTTTTTACCTTTAAATGTTGACCAAATATTATAAGTGTGTCATGTTTAGTGTTAGACAGCCAGGGGCCTGATATGTAATTATGACCAAAATTTGAACAATGATCACTGCAAGGCCGAGGGACAGAAAAAATCCTGGACAAGAAATAGAAACTCTGTTATGGAACTGAAACAGGAATGAAAGCCCAGTTTTTACCATATGGTAGACAGTAGGGGTGGGAAATTGCTTGGTAACCTACGATATGATAAGGTTCGATTTGATACCATATGATAACAGAAACATGGACCATGATGCAGGGATGTAGTCAATGATAACTTGCAAGACAATCATATAATGATACATCCCAATATTTACATCACTTTATATATCAATATATCACTTTAATATAAAATACCCCAAAAGGAAAAGTGCAGGATTAATGACATTAGCACCATGATACACAGAATCATGTTGTAATAGTAGCGATGTGTTGAGCTGGATTGGGAGAAATCCTTTTAGACGGCTATAATATTTCAGAATTAGAGCTCTAATGAGGAGTTTTCATCAGACTGAAATTCACTGTGATGCCTTTTTATTTGCTACAAAAGCAAACAAAAGCATCTGCAACAAGATGGACAGTTTTAATAGTCTTTTTTCATGCCTGTAATTAGTATTAGGAGGGTAGGTGTCAGACCAGATGACTAACAGTCTGCTGTAGAGACAAATATTTATTCAGATTACTGCATTTGATCATTAAAAGAAAGCAGGATACCAGAAAACACTGCTTTTGCAGGGCACCATGAGCAAAGAGATGAGAGGTATCACTTTTGTCCACAGGTGGTGCCAAAATTGACACAAATAGGAAGTTCCCCTCAGGAGCTTACAAAAGAAAATGCCTCACACCAGCAACACAATACTCATATAACACACAAGTCAGGATGACAGTACGCCCTGTTGAAAGTGTGAACTCTCTAAAGCCCCGTTTCCACCAAGCGGTTCAGTTCGGTTCGTCTCGGTACGGCACGCATTTTGTGGCGTTTCCATTGACTGAAACCTGGACAGGTCCCCAAATTACCGAGCCGTACCTTCCCACTTTTTGGTACCCTTCTGTTGGGGTGCCAGACATACTGATCCAACCCCAGAAGGTGGAGATAGAAACACTGCAGTCCGTTGATTGGTCTAAAGAATTGTCACTTCCTGTGCGACAGCGGTAATAAAGAACAACACATAACCCCGCCATGTTTAAATCCCCAGTGGACTTCGGGAAGATAACTTTTTTCGTTTGGAAAATGGCGTCAAGAAACAGCGTTCCATGGTTGAGCGCGGAGGTGCAGACTTTCCTCGTGTTTTTCTTTTTTGTTGCATTCATTAGCGGAGTACACTGTGTCACGCTGCGATGAGTTCACGCTATCATGTAGCTGATGCAGCTATCGGCATCCGGCTTACACGCCGCACACCAAGTAGGGCACGGTTGGCTGTGGAAACGCAAACAGGATCAGGCGTTACCAATCCGACCCACACCAAACTGTACTGATCCATACCAGATCGCTTGGTGGAAACGAGCCATTAGACAAAAAAAAGACTTGCATCAACTAGCAGGTAGAAAGAAAGTTAACTTAAAGCTCCTGTGAGCAGCTTTCTGTTTGTGTCTATTTTGGTGCCCCCTGTGGACAAAGTGGTCTTTGCTGATTTTGTCCTTGTACATGTTTTAAGAAATGTTTTTAACTGAATATCCTATCCGCTTGCTTTTGATGGTCAAAATATCCTTCACTGTGAAACTTTGACAAGGAAAATGTAAACAAAGTCTCATTCTGTCAAGTAGCTAGTCTGACATCTACGCCATGGCTGCGTTTTCAGGCATTCAAAATAACATAGAAATAGTCTTTATGCTGATGGTCTGGTTTGCTTTTATAGCTCATATAGTGGCATTCGTATTAGTAACAGTCTGTTTAATACCCAGGTAAAACTCTGCGAAGGAGCCTTAAGGATATTAATGTCACCCCATACTGTCTGTTATAGACCTCCTTTTGTCACGTTTCCCTTCCAGAAATATCCAGTACGAAGAAAAATGTGAAAAATAAGCAGTGACATACATCTCCAATATGTCCTTCTCTTTTGCAAGATGTAGTACTCCACCACTGTCCTCAGCTTGTAATTTATCCTACTCATTCTATGCCCCCATTAATCTGTTTAAGCAGTTTCTTTATATGCTTGTAATATAAAAGAATGGATTTCTCATAAAAAGTTGTATCAGCACTGTAAAGATTTGGTTTGGTTCAGCCTGGGATGTTGAAGAGAAACAAAACTGGAGGTAAAAAACAAAGTAGTGATGCAATAAATGGCTCACATCATTGATTTTCTATGTAAAAAACAGAGAAAGGTTGCAGATGAGCTAAATGTGATGGGCTAATGTCCAGTTTCATTGACTTACTACCTGGAACGTGTTTCTTAAGCTATTACAGGAATTCAAACTATCTGTATTGAGCTACTTCCTCTGTCCTTGTTCTCTCCTGAGTTTAGCTCAGGATGGACTATCAGCCCGGGTGTTACAACTATGTTTGTGCCCAGTTTCAAGGCCAGGCCAAGCCACCTGAGAACATGTCACTGTGCAGAGAACACACAGTTTAGGACTCTGTTCACTCATACACACACGAAACACACACGAGTCTGCTCTGTCCGACTGACAGATATGACTTATTGGTATTGCCGCTGCTGTTGCACCACTGACAGCTTTGTCAGTCACACCTCAGTAAATTTGCCTCCTGATTTCTCCCTCATGTCGTTGCCTCCATGGTGGCAGAGAATGTTCATTTCTACAAATTGACAGGAGATAGGATGTGGAGGAACTTATCGTAGAGTGGGAGTACATTGTGGAGGTAAAAGGATCGGGAAGTCGGTGAGCAAACCCCAAGAAATGATGAGTTTGACTGCTTAAGTGGCCTAGTTTCAGGGTTGTGCTCTAGGATCAGAATGCTGTGCTTACAGAGCAGAGCTATCAGTCCACCTGATGCTGAGGCTTCGGCATGCAGCCCCACATGAACTGCTGGCAAACTCTGATAAGGAGCACATGCGGCATCCAAACTTTTAAGAGGCTGAGTATCACTTGACTCTCAGCTTTGTCTTTTTTATTTTGTCCAAATAGAAACGAAATGATGAAAGTTCACTTAAGGATTTGAATGGGTTTTAAAGCCCTTTGATGTAGTTTTAAGAAGGATAATGGAAAATGAAAAGACTGTTGATTAAATAACTGGCAGAGATGCTGCTTGGCAGTCGCATATCCATTTATATAGCTTCTTGCCAACAGCGTGCCTGAATGGGACTCCTGGGCCATATTATAGACTCTTATCGCTTCTATTGGTTCAATTAGAGAGAGCGTGCAGAGAGGAAATAACAGTGAGGTCCTCTTCCAATGTGATGGTCTTGCATACGATGCACAGTTATACTCACACAGAGCTCTGAATAGCTAGGCCCTTTCTCTAGGTTATATTATGGTCTTTATTTTCACACCATTGTTGCTAGTTTTAGAACAAAACTTCAGATTGCCTAATTTTAGAAGCCACCACATTTTGACCCTGTAGTTCGTTCTGTTGGGGTTGCATTTTTGAGCACTAGCCACATATTTTCCCCTCCTTTTCCTCCCGTAGATCCCAGCTGGTGCAGCATTCGCCTCCTCCAAGGTTGTTGGTGCCCAGCAGAAGTCAGCCTTCAGTTTAAGCCGAGCAGCTAGAGGCAGCTAATTAGAAGAACATGCTACATGCTGGCTAATCCCTGACAGATGCAGCATCAAAGCACTGCCAGGACTGTGTGTGATTATCATTGGTTACCAAAAGTATATTCGAGATGAGTGAAATGATGGCATAATTTTCTAAATCCGTTACATTATTTATGTTTCATTTTCAAATGACTGAGCCGGTGCCATATGGATCTCCACCCCGTCCTCTTTCTTTTTTTCATTTCGAGCTAATAATCTTTGCCCCGAGGATATTCTGCTCGGATGAAATTTGATGTGAATGTCTGATGCCGTCATGCCAGAGCTTTTGATTTATTGTGAAGGAAAGAGTTTTCAATGTGTGTGTGTCTGTCTGTCTCGGCTTACTTGTTTTTGTTTATATTTGTGAACCCATGCACACACACACACACACACACACACACACACACACACACACACACACACACACACACAGCTATTAAAAGCCAAAGTTGTTGCTGTCTCTGGTGGTTTGCTCTGCCTACGAACGACAGCTGACACGACCTGAGGTTTTGCCTGCCTGCCTTTTCTGAATGTCTGTGTTTGCGTGCCGGTGTCTCCCCAGGGGTGCTGTGGAACCTGTCGTCATGTGACGCCGTCAAGATGACAATCATTCGGGACGCCTTAACGACTCTGACCAACACTGTGATCATCCCGCACTCCGGATGGAGTAGCTCCACCTTCGATGACGACCACAAGCTGAAGTTTCACTCCTCCCTGGTGCTGAGGAACACCTCGGGCTGCCTGAGGTAAACCACCTGATGAACATGCTGAGCACTAGCACCCCTGTGTGGACAACTGAAGCTATTACATCTGTCGTGTTAGAGCTGCTACTGACTCTGCTGTCTTTAAAGAAGATTTGAGGAAAAATAAGACAGTGCTGCTCATTCTTAAAGAGCTATAAAGAGTCTCATTCACAGGGAAAAATATACCAGAACTGTCTCAAAGAAGGGTTTGAATGCATGGCTTTAAAATGACATGACACTCTGGTAATTGTGCATATTTTCATCTAAGCTTTTAGACACTTCTTGTCCCTGTTCTAAAGCCATCGTTAGTTCATGCACACTTAAAGTCTGTGATGTAATGTTTCCAGCGTCTCTCTCAGGGACTCCTCCTTTGAAGACCCATAGAGTTCAGCCTTTAATTGGTGACAACCTAATCACTGTGTTTGTATATGTGTGTGTGTGAGTGTGTGCACCGTATTTCTTCACAAACATAGGTTGTGTGTATGTGTGTGAGGCACACTTGGTTAGTCCCTTATTTACTCTGCAAAGTGCTATAATGAGCTAGAGTCAGACCACACACACACACACACACACACACACACACACACACACACACACACACACATCATACGTTATGGATCATGTCTGAGGATGATAAACCCCACATCACACACTCATGCGGGACACATAACACACACATATGCTTATTTGGTTGTTGAGCAAAGTCACAAATCAAAGGCTTCATTTATTTGTGTGTGTGTGTGTGTGTGTGTGTGTGTGTGTGTGTGTGTGTGTGTGTGTGTGTGTGTGTGTGTGTGTGCGTGTGTGTGTGTGTGCGTGTGCGTGTGTGTGTTTTTCTCTAAAGGAACCTGAGTTCAGCCGGTGAGGAGGCCAGAAAACAGATGCGCATTTGTGAGGGTCTGGTTGACTCACTCCTGTACGTCATCAAAGCCTGTGTAAACACCTCCGACTTTGACAGCAAGGTACCAAGACACCCACCCACTCACATATACAAACACACACACACACACACCCACACACACACACACACACACACACACACACACACACACACACACACACACACACACACACACACACACACACACTCACACATTTAGCCAGGAGGAGGAAAACATGCTGCCACATGATAAAAAGGCTTGGGGGAAAGTCTTTTTAACTCAGATGGAATCATTAAATCAGTGTTTGAATGGCCCTCAAAGCATCATGCAGGACTGCTTCATGTGCTTTGTTGCTCTGAGAACAACCCATAAATGCAAAACAGTAGATTTCCTGAATCCCAAAGGGCCCATGATTGACCTTGCACACAGTATATGAGCATTTCTTAGTTGTAGTGATCTCTCACGTGCATCTATATGGTGTAAAACTGGAGTCAATTGGCTCGTCTGCAACATGGAAATCTCATCCCCTGAGAAGTGGGCCCCTTAAATTTGTCAAACTTCCATGCTCATTGACATTCTGTGAGGTAAAGCCTGTAGAGGACTCCAGCAGCGTGGAATTTAATCCATTTTCTCTGGTGCAGATATTCTTTCTAACTGGAGACCCTTGGGTTCCATAACTAATTGATTTGTAACAAAGCGAATAGCAGGCCTGTGTGCCGCACACCGGCTGTAGATACTGTAGCGTGCTGCACTGAGTTTATTGTGTTGTTGCTTTTTGTCATGGTGATTTACAAAGCTGCTGTTATAACTACCCACCCAAAACCTCCCTGTTGTCCTTCCCCCCCTTGGTGCTAGACGGTGGAGAACTGTATTTGCACTCTAAGAAACCTGTCATATCGCCTGGAGCTGGAGATACCGCCGTCCCGTCTGACAGGGGGGCAGGAGCTGGATGGCTTACTGGGCGGTGAGTCGGCCAGTAAAGAAGAGGATTCCAGCTGCTGGGGGAGGAAGAAGAAGAAGAAAAAAAAGAGCTTGACGGAAGATACAGTGAGTGTGCTGTTTTACAAGTGGCTCAAAGATGTATTTAAACCAGCAGCAGGTTGGTGATGTCATCAGTATGTATGTCAAGGTGAATAGAACATCTAAATTAACAGAATTACAGGCCCGCACAGAGGACTATATTTATGTGACATTCATTTTCATGAATAGCGAAAGCTCTGAGTTCACTTTATTCTGTAATTATGTTTTTATTATACGATTAACTTCCCAATAACCTCTCCAACAGATTCCTCTCAAGTATTTTACTATTACTGTCATCTGACATGCCGTCAAATCTATGTTTACGATTCAAACTCTACAGGGCTTTCCTTCGTTTTTCCCCTTTTTACCTCCCTATCTTAGATGCAGTGGGTCAACCTTTGTATTTAAGTAGGGGTGCACCGATCCTGGTATCGGATATCGGCTAGATCGGACTCAAAAAGCTAGATCGGATATCGGTGACAAGGGGCCGATATATAGTGCCGATCCATATGGCAGATCTATTCATCTCAGTTCTATGCTTTTCTGTGTTTACAATAACCATGTGTGTCTCCTACGTCATCAGTGCAGTGGAGCATGATGGAGGATAACTACAGAGGCTCTGTAGTTTAGGTGCATGTCACGCTTCTTTTGTTAACAACTCCGCCGCAAACTTGAAACATGCAGCGGTAATGTTTCGACAGATGGCAGTCGCGCTGAAAAATATAATAGAAGCCCAAAGAAGGAAGTTTACGTGAGCTGTAGCCCACTGCAAAGAAGGAAGAAACCTTCTATTAATGGATTCAAAGTGTGAAAAAGCAGACAGGTTATTGGATTTAATTGTTCCGGATCCTTGAAATTAAGGGATTCCAGCCTCTGGTTTAGCACTTGGAACACAGGTACAGTTCACCATCAAGTCAGAAAAGCCTGAAGTTGCCAAAACATGATTCTATCCTCAAATTAAGGAATAGAGATTGTTAAATCAATACAAGGATTGGATCGGCTAGTATCAGTATCGGCAGATACCAAAGCCCTGATAGCGGTATCAGGACCTAAAAAGTAGGATCGGTGCATCCCTATATTTAAGCATTGTTTTACATGATGTAAGATGACTCATTACTAAATTCTATGTTCTGTGTTTTTTTTCAGTGGGATGGTGTGGGACCCATCCCCGGTTTCTCCAAGTCCCCCAAGGGTGCGGAGATGCTATGGCACCCTGCGGTGGTAAAGCCTTATTTGACACTACTGGCTGAGAGCTCAAATCCTGCCACCCTCGAGGGCGCCGCCGGGTCCCTTCAGAACCTGTCAGCTGGAAACTGGAAGGTACAATATCACAGTTTGTGTATCTATTCACACACAAACAAACACATAGTTTTTTTTTGTTTGTTTGTTTTGTTTTGTTTTCATATGCACCGTTGAATGTGATATCCACTGAGACAACGCATCTATTCAACTGGTTAAAAAGCATTTAACAGCTCACCTCCTCTGCGCCAGTCAGAGCTGATGTTAGTTTTACACATGGAATCACAAATGTTGCAATGTGCACCTCAGAACCATCTTTTTCTCCCGTGTGTCTACCTGACCTTTTGAAGGTTTAATGCATTCTTGTTCGTGTGCGTGTGTGTGTGCACAGTTTGCAGCGTACATCCGTGCAGCAGTGCGTAAGGAGAAGGGGCTGCCGATCCTGGTGGAGCTGCTGAGGATGGATAACGACAGGGTGGTGTGTTCGGTTGCCACTGCACTGAGAAACATGGCACTGGATGTGAGGAACAAGGAGCTCATAGGTGAGGAGTCACACTGTCTAAAAGTTCTCACTGTGATGGATTCAGGTAGATTAAGTGAGATGATTAACAAATATGACAAGTAATAATAATAATAATATTAATAATAATAATAATAATACATTTTATTTTGGCCGCATTTCAGATCACCCAAGGTCACCTTACAGATAATAAAAACATTCATCATTAAAACATCATAAAAACAAACAAACAAACAAACAAAAAGTAATAAATAAAAAATAAAAACTAGTGAGGTGCACAGAGTCCAGTTAGAGTGAATATGCCAGTTTGAACAGGTGAGTTTTAAGTTTGGACTTGAATTATGTTATGGAGTCAGACTGTCTTATGTGTGGAGGGAGGGAGTTCCAGAGTCTGGGTGCTGAGCAGCTGAAGGCTCGGGCACCCATGGTACTGAGGCATGACGGTGGAATGGTTAGTAGTCCTGCAGAGGTTGAGCGGAAGGAGCGGGAGGGAGTGTATTCATGAAGGAGGTTGCAGAGGTAAGTGGGGGCCAGGTTGTGGAGAGCTTTGTAGGTGAGGAGAAGGTTTTTTAGTGGACGCAGTATTGGACAGGGAGCCAGTGAAGTTGGATGAGAACAGGAGTGATATGGTCGGATGATTTGGTGCGGGTGATGATTTGGTGCGGGTGATGATCCGGGTGGCCGAGTTCTGAATGAGTTGCAGTCTGTGGATGAGTTTGGTGGGGAGTCTGGTGAGGAGGGCGTTGTAGTAATCGATACAGGAAGTGACAAATGAATGAACCAGGATTTCGGTGCTGGATTGGGACAGTGATGGGTGAAGTCTGGAGATGTTGCGGAGGTGGAAGAATGCAGTCCGGGTGATGTTTTGAATGTGAGGTGCAAATGAGAGGGTGCTGTCCAGAATGACGCTGAGGCTCTTGACTTGGTGGGAGAAGAAGTCTTTATGCTTACCTGTGTGTAACAGTTGTTCAGGTTGCGCTGATAAGCCATGTCGTGACTGATACAGCTTGGCTACCTGCAGGAAAATAGCAAAATCATGACATACAGAGTTTTAGTGGGCTCCTCAGAAAATTGGTACAAATTGTCTCCGAATTGTTTTTAGACTTAAAAAGGCAGAGCAACACATACAAGATTGTTGCATTCTTTATGACTTCTGCAAATATTATACCTATGACCGCATAAGCATGTCAAACAGTGTATTTAGAGCCTGTTTTATACGTTTGGTGCAGAGACACAAACAGGGCATTTTGTAAAAATTTGAACAACCACTCATTATCTTTCATTTCAGTCTGTTATGGTTCATAAAACAGTCTTGTTTAATATAAAACATGTTTTTATGTGCTTTCTCGGTGGACTTAACAAGGAATTACTGTTCCAGCAATGCAGGGATGACGCCTGTTAGCAGAGAGGGGAGGAGTTGCAGTGTGTGTCTAAGGTGCTCTGGTGTGTGAGTGAGAGATAGAGTAGGAGAGAGAGAGGGAGAGAGACAGGGGGAGTTTGTGCAGTGTGTGTATTCAGGTCCTTCAGCTGGGCTGCTCTGCTGGAGGAGAGATAGGGGAACAATCCCTTTTTGAACATGCACAGACTCTGAAGTCCTTGTGGTGATAATGCAGTGTCATTCAGGAAAACTGCCTTACTGACTGCAGTGTGAGGCCAAATTAATATGTCATTCATGATGTAAAATTAGCAAATGTAGTTCAGGTAACTGAGGCAGGAATCCACTGTTACTTTATGTAACATGTAATAAAGAGGAGGAATAAAATCTCTGTAGGTATGTGTCGCCTCTTCTCCCCATGCATAAGCCTCTGCTCACTAACCTGCTGTACTGCATGTCATAGTATTTCCTTTATGTCTCACCTCCCCTTGCTCCCTCTCAGGGAAGTACGCAATGAGGGACCTGGTCAATCGTCTCCCCGGGGGGAACACCACCCTTCTGTCGGACGAGACTGTGGCGGCCATCTGTTGCACCCTGCACGAGGTCACCAGCAAGAACATGGAGAACGCAAAGGCCCTGGCCGACACAGGCGGCATCGAGAAGCTGGTCAACATCACCAAGGGTAGAGGAGACAGGTGTGTTACAGCAGTGCAGACTTGTCCCAGTGCTTCCTAGCAGGGGGGGTAGAGTACACACGCAAACACACACTGACACAATGCTGACTCACTAACATGCACTGTTAGAAGCAGCTGTATGTGACTGGGCTGTACAGGCTGCCCTTGATATTGGACAGTGTGTGTTTAAGACACATTTCAGCATGCACACACACACACAGACACACACACACACACACACACACACACACACACACACACACACACAAGTTCAAATATTTAAATGCTTGCAGAAGGGGAAAGCCATCGCCACAGGGAAGGTGGTTTGTGTGCATTGAGGTTTTATGTCCCTGTGGAATGATGGAGCAGCAGCTATTTCCAGCCTGCTATATATTCAGTAATGTTCCAGGTTAAAACACACCGAGGACACACTTCTCCTTCAGCTATGTTGTCCTGCAATATTTACTGTGGATTATAGAATAAGGTTAAAGTCATTCTTTAAATAAATGTTTGTGTGTTTTTTCAGGTACTCCATGAAGGTGGTTAAAGCAGCTGCTCAGGTGCTGAACACACTGTGGCAGTATCGGGATCTGCGTACCATCTATAAGAAAGTAAGAACATCACGACTCATGAACTAATGGTTATGGAATCTGTTGCCAAAGTCACTTTTTATGTTTTTATTGCAAGTGCCAGCAGTTTAAATGTTAGAAAAGTATTCATCTAAATGCCTCCGAGCCTGGAGGCTAGTTTAGACTACATAAGGATGTTCTTACTTATTTACCTTGACATCAGAAAACACTTTGTTTCAAATGAACATGATGTATACATGCTCTCATGTATACATGTATACATGAGTTGGTCGTCTATCAATCAGAAGGTTGGCGGTTCGATCCCAGCTCCGGCAGTCACATGCCGAAGTGTCCTTGAGCAAGACACTGAACCCCAAATTGCTCCCTCTGTTGTTCAGTGGTGTGTGAATGTATATGAATGAGATCAGCTAATACTGATGGTCCGTCACTAAATAGCAGCCTCTTCCAACAATGAGTGAATGGGTATGAATGAGATTAGCTAACACTGATAGACCACATTCCCTCACTACATAGCAGCCTCTACCATCAGTGAGTGAATGGGTGAATGTGACGAGTAGTGTAACAGCGCTTTGAGTAGTCAGACAGACTAGAAAAGCGCTATATAAGTAGAAGTACAAGTCCATTTACAATTTACCATTTACCATTTAATGAATGGATAAGTACTCAGGGAAGAAACTCATCCCATTATATCGCAACCCTAACAACTATGCTACATTTATAAGTTACATAACCTACCATGTTACCCCAAATATCCCCCAAAACCCAAGTATGAAGACAAACAGGGATAAATGGGCAGCAAGTGGGCACTTCCCTTCACCTGTGTTTCATTGAGTTAGGCTCACAACACCTTGGGTAGGCTCTACAGTTAGCTCCGGCTTCCCAGAACCACCCACCTTCATGCTAGTTCTCACCTCCCGCCTCATTTACACACCAACTTAAACAAGAAAAGAGAAACAGCAGAGAGAAAAGTATTCAGATAAATGTTAAAAAGTGTGCAGGGATGGTAGAGCCAAGGTGAGAAGTCTGCTTGGGCTAGAGCTCACCCCTGCTGGGTAAGGCTGTGCGTATCAAACTCCCCCTGCTCTAACAGAGAGAAGAGTATGTAGAGAGATGCTAAAAGAAGGACAAGGAAGGCAGAGGCAGGTTGAAAAGCCTGTTAAGGCTAGAGCTCACTCTTGCCAGGTTTGGATGTGTGCCTCTACCACCCCCTACCTCATCTTTTAAACAATAGTTTTCATATTCCTATGAATGCCGCACACAAGGGCTCTCCAAATGTTTGTTGATAAAAAGCTACAACGCAAACTAAAGCCAGTTGGATCATCCCACAAAAAACAGGAGTCTTCAATTAACAGTTCTGTTAATCAAAGTTAATACTCAAAGTTATACTTTGTTAACAAAAGATGGAGTATTAAGCTGCTCCATATTTCAGACATATATTTGTAATTACAATGTTGAATGTCCAACGTGAGCAAAGTTTCATGAATACCTCAGTCTGACAGGCTACTCTAAGCACCAAGCGTCACACTGGGTTTTCTACAGAACACCTTATGTGGTCATGGTCTGTAACAGGTGGGCTTCTGGAGAGCTAGCCAATCAGAAGACAGTTGGCTGTGCAGACACCAGTTGAAAAAATGAAGGGAATTTTTTCTGAATTGCAAATCAATGCAAGGATACTCCAGAGGTTTCTGAGAGTGAGAGTATATCACCGCACACTGGCTGCAGAGAGAGAAACGTGTATCTAAATTAGCATAGTATGTGACTTTGAATAACATTTTTAGCCTCCTGCTCGTTGTTCTTCTCATTTTCAGCGTCATTTACCATTTTTTCACTCAGTATTTTTCATTTGTCTCGGTGTCTGCCATTGTAAAATATATATATTTTTAAATCTTTATCACAGTTTGTCCTTTATTTAGATGATCAAATTACTATCATTGATGTGTAATGAAAACTTGACTAATGGCTTAAAGCAGCCAAATGACATTGCTCCGCTCAATGATGCTACTCCTCCAGGGTTTGTTTACGTTTCTCAACCACATGTGTCTGGCCGCAGGGGAGGTCTCGGGATAATTTACTGCAAGAAGTGGAGGATAGCACCTGTGACAGTTCCTGTCTGTCACTCATTCAAGGCCAGCTCTCTGGACCTACTCCCACTATTGTTGTCACTTTATATCGCCCACCAAAGTCCAACAAGGATTGTATCCCTGACTTTGCTGCCTTCCTGACGCACCCCTCCACACTCTCACCGAACATAATGCTTTTGGGGGATTTTAATACCCTCACCAAAGACTTCACATCCTGTTTAGACAGTTTTGGACTTTAGCAACTTTCCCACCCACATCAAATCATCATTTTGGATTTAATCTGCTGTTCAGGTGTTACACCTGTTGACTGCAAAGCAGATTCCCTCCCTGTCTCGGACCATATGTTGTTGTCTTTCAGTGTCAATCTTTCACTTTCCAAAATCCAACCCTCCACGCACTATAACTTTCCGTAAAATTAAGGACATTAACTTGCCCCCTTGCTCGCCTTGTTACCAGCTCTGGAACTCTCTCCCACCTGACCTCTGTAATACTGACTCTCTCCCACATTTTGAATCCAAACTCAAAACTCATCTGTTTAAACTGACTTACTCCATCTGACCACAGCTCCACTGTCAATTCTTAAAAACTTTTTAAATAGTATTTTATTACTTGTTATTTAAACTCGGTTTGTTTTAATGATTTAAGGAGACCTTGAGTGTCAAGAAAGGCGCCTATAAATAAAATGCATTATTATTATTATTATTATTATTATTATTATTATTATTATTATTATTGTTATTATTATTATTAAACTTGTGCAAACTAGTGGGGGAGGAAAATGTTGAGACTAGGGCCCCTACGGTACACTCTTCTTTTAATATGGTCCATACAGCAAAGGATTTTTTTTTCCATAAGGCAAAGTCATTTTTCATATATTCCCTCAGTGAACAAAGAATATACCACAAGTTAAAGCCAGGTTGGACAGCATCCAGCTCTGCTCCAGTTATTCAAACCACCACTTTTTTTCCTCCATGTTTGTCCCCAACAGGATGGATGGAACCAAAACCATTTCCTCACTCCTGTGTCGACACTTGAACGGGACCGCCTCAAATCCCAGCCCACCCTCCCCACCAGCACCATTCAGATGTCCCCAGTCAACCACCCTGGTGAGCTCCAGTGTGCTACAGACTGTGCCAGATGAAAATAGACACCGCCTCTGAAACAGGAAAACCTCTGGAATGTCATGTTAAAATGTGTTTTTGTTTCTCCACAGCTGCCAGTGCCACGTCGTCTCCTGCAATGCTGGGCATTAAAGAGCATAGAGACACTATCAGAGATTATCAGAGAGCACAGTCAACTATGCAATTTTATAATTACCAAGGAGACAACAGCATCCATAAAAACCAGTATACAGGTACCCAAACACAAATATCTGATATTTGTTGAAACTGCATGCTTTCTAGTAGTTTTCCAATTTTCTTCAAACAGTTTCCAGTATTTTGTTCCAGACTGTAATCACAGGCTGCCCTCCAGTCCTCTCTGTGCAGGGCATTATCTGTTTCATCCCTCATAACCCTCCGAGCAGATTCCAGGGTTTGTCTCGTGTCTCTGCCAAGACAGTCCCCTCTTATCATCCCCACCAAAGCCTGCCAGCCCTCAGACAGTCACTCAGTTTAATTCAGAGCTGTTTTTGTGATGGACGTTGTCTAGGCCAGCCAGTGGTGATGAAGGCGGTCTACAATGGTGCCATTGTTAACTGGCCCAAGTCACAGCATGCAGACAGGAGGGGGCAGTGAGTGGTTACCCAGACATACTACAGCCGGAGGAGAGATCTCGCCAGGCTGCTTTGGTTAAGGGAGGGCAGAGTAAACAAAAACGAGCTGCAGCCTCAAACGTCCGTATATTGCACACAGAGCTGGAAATCAAGCTCCAGGATTCCTCCAGTTGGGTAAAATGCCAACAGAAAATACCGATCCCATGGGTAAAGTCAACATCAGAGGAGCTGTAGCCAACTCCGTTACTTGGTGTTTTTTCTCTCTCCTTTACATCACAGCACATCTTGATCCTACCCTGTCTAAATACAGACATTTGCCCTGCGGGGATGTGCAGACTTTTTCACTGGTATGAAATGAAGAATGTTTTGCCTCAAGACAAACTGTTTTATTTCAACTATTTTATTTCCAGGATCTGGGAAGCCTTCTCCGTATTACTACCCATCCCCAACAAGAGAGGAGCCTAGAAGAACACAGGTGAATATAAATGCTCTGCATGAATGTTTGCTCCTACTTCACAGGCGCCATAAGTGAAGGTAGAGATTGAAACAACTACAAAATCAACCAAGATAAGATTTGCAGACCCAGCTGTGCAAAAGTAACCTGGTTGGATTAAAGCTGTCATACTGGATCAGATTGTTGAACAAAATAGATATTTTTGTCCATCAGATTAGATCATAATCCAAGCTAGGTTTTTATCCAAATAAAAACTCTAGTGTGTGTTGTTTACGGTTTTTGTAGAATAACTTAAAAAAATCAGGATTACCCTGATCTCAGAAGAGGGTGGATTCAGGTTGTTGTAAAACTTTTAAACTGGCCAAACACATATTTCAAGGAGGTTAATATTTTAGACATGTTCTTTTATTTTGCACTTGAAATGCTAAATGACTGCTGTGACAAAGTAGCGAAAGTAGACATTAGGGTTTTTAAAAATGAAGGACTTAGTCCCCCTAGAATATTTCACTTAATAGCAGTTAAAGCATATAAAAAAAAAAAAATTATCGCAGCTGGAATTTAGGAGTTTGTGTGGATTTTGGCGCCACCTGAGGGCAAATTATGCTTCATGTGGATCGCTGGATTAAACTGAATTAGGTCCTCTCTAAAGTCTGTATAAGGTTGATCCAATCTAGTTTTCATTGGAAAAACAGGACAAAATCCTGGATAAAATAATTAAAATTTCAAATCTGGATCATTTTTATCCAGAATAAACCTTTTTGACAACAGGGCCCATGACGAACACTGTTCTTGTCACTTGATATATTTTTTTAATTAATAGAATTAGGAAACGTCCTCTTGGATTCCCATAGCTTTGAAAGAAAAGTCTAAGGGCCAAAGATACTACCAGATTTTAAATCCGAAAAGCTCAGGTATATGTTACTTTGGAACACTGACTACTAAAACTGTTAGGAGCTATAATCTTAGTTCATGCATAAAATGAAGTAAGACTTCTCAAACTTGCTCAGTCTTTTGTAGAAGTCATTTTAAAGTGTTTGCTCCCTTCTCTAGGATTGAGTTTATGATTCAATTTTATTTTAGGGATTCTGGTTTTATTTTGAGACCTAGTTTTAATGAGCATTTGACATCATGAACAGATTAGGGACTAATTTACAACTTAATGCACTTGTCCTGTTACAAAGCTGTCCTTTTTTAGTATTTAACATAACTTCCTGGTGTGTGATTTTTATTAATCCTGCTGTTTAAACCAGTATTAAAATAAAGGTTTAATACTTTTTAAATTTTTGCTAAGTAAATGACCTTAAGTTTCAAATTAAATTCCATATCTTGACAATATTTTTTCCTATTTAGTCCAAATTTATTTAAGACATTTATCAACAAAAAGTGAACGTAAATGCCGTACAATCAAGCATTAAAATAATAAAAAATAATGCAATCAAACAATTAGACCAAATGGAAACAACAGAAGAAGAAAATAATTAAATGTTATCATACTAACAGGAAAGAAAAGGATAAAAGTAACCTCTCATGTTGAGCCAGAAGCCAAAGAATAATGAAGTGTGTTTTGAGGTTTGATTTAAAAACAGGCAGCGAGGGAGACAGACTAACATGTAGTGGTAGAACATCCAGGAGCCTCGGAGCTGCTTCTGAAAGAGCTCTCTCCCCCCTGAACTTCAACTCGTTTTTTCAGCCTTTCTTTTGTTTCAAGGCTAACTGGCTCTGTTGCACGGAATCAAACTTCAGTGGTTTTCCTACCCTTGAAAAGCAACCTTTTTGGAGGATCTTGTTTGACAGTACCAGTACAGGTCCCCCCGTTTGAGATCTCTCCCTTGTGCCGCATAAACCTAGTGAGGATGACCGGCTCTTCCACCCCACTTGACTAATACAAAGAGACTGACACATACTCCGCTGTGAATAAATGGGGATGCTGGGAACAACCCAGCACATCAGCTATTGTCTGAGGCAGAGTGGATGTGACTGCTAGGATTGGGATGGTCTGGGCGCGTCTAAGGAAACTGTCACAGTGGGACACGTCCATGTGTGCCCATTCAGATAATGGGCACAGTGAGAAGGAGGCAGCAGGGGAGCAGACAGAAAGAGTCCTTCATCACTTTGACACCAGTTAATGTTTGAAGACAGACATTTATTTCAGAAAACACACAGTTCTATCAGTCTTCTGAATTTCACAGAAAACAATGGGGGCAGAGGAACCTTTTAGTTCCTGGGAAAGTAAATTCTGGGGGCTAAAAGACCCCGGAACTCTTGGTCGAAATGCACCTGAGGTCAGAGTCAGGCATTTAAAGAACTAGCAATAAGGTGGTCACACCCTTTCCCTCAACCAAAATACATTGATAACTTACTGATAAAACATCAAAGATCCCTCAGGTAGGTACAGTCCACAGTAGAACTGATTGTGGTGTTGATTTGAAGTGGACACTCCCGGTTATGAAAGGTTCAATGACTCTTGTGTGGTTATAGTTTTCCCTCACTGCTTCTCCTCTTCTGGTACTGAACCCTGCAAGAGCCCACATTTGTCATTAGAGCTGTCAATCAATCATCTGTCCAACTAATATTAAGCTTCTCTGAAAAATTAACACTGACATAAATCAGCATGATAAGAACTAACTGCTGACAGAAAGCATGTTTGAGGAACAATTTATTTGATGAGTATTTCATTTCCTAGTTTAAGCCATGTCCCATCTGTTAAAACTCACAAGCTATCAAAGTGACTGTGGGCTGAGTTAAAGTACTTTACTGTTAGCTAGCAGGATAGCAAAGTCTACATGGCATAAACAGATGGTGATAGAAACAGCTTGTGCACTGTACAGAGACTGCAAGTTTGGACGTCGCTTAACGAAATGAGAATTGCATTCAGGAAGACAGTTTGGACCTTTTTCCCTCTGGAGTAAAGTACAGACTTTCTATATTTTGATGAGACCTATATTCTTGATGTTGTGGTTTTTTATTTATGTATTTAAAATTAATGAAAGTTAAGTCTTTGGTTACCTTATTTCAGAGTTAGATGTGGTAGAGATCTGGTTGCCTGCAGCTCTATAGAGGGTGTGCAGACAATTTAAAGCTCCTAAACTGGCTTACTTTAGTAAATGCAATTGAGCACAATCCAGAGTAAGTAATTTAATTACTTTAATTGACTACCTCTCTCTCTCTCTCTTTCTTCTTTACAGCCCATGTATTATACAGACGACCCAGGCAGGAGGAACTACGATACGTACAGAATGTACCTGCAGCATCCCCACGGCTATGATGACTCATACCTGGATGAGGTCATCGCTTACCCACCTACAGTGGACTACAGCTCCACCCCTCACGGACTGAAAACCACCACTAACTATGTGGACTTTTATGCTAGCACGCGGAGGCCTTCCTACAGGGCAGAGCAGTACCCCGGCTCGCCAGACTCCTGGGTATAGGTCTGAAGGTGCTCCGGTGTTACACGTATTTCATCCCTGATTCTCATCACCGATGTGTCTCCTGGAGATGAGCAAACAAGCAAACTGAGAAACTTTTTCATGAACCTGGCTTTATAAGTGTGTTTGTTTTAAAGTGAATGTGCGAGGATGGAGGGGAGTTCAGCAGAGCGATAACAGATGGAAAGATGGAATGTGTGCCAAAGAAGGAAGTAAAGGAATGTTTTTTAAATTATTTTTTAACAAGTAGAAGAAGATGGAATCATGCTTTGAGAGGGTCTGTCGAGGGCAGATACCGGACACTACCGTGACGAACCGTGCGTCCTGATCTGTGTAGATGTTAGTTTATATTTTCTTTATGAAATCTTAGCTGTGATAGCATGATGAAAGGTGTGAGTCATGTGCGCGAGGGTCAGACGGAAGAGTTTAGATGGGGAATATGTATGTGCCGAAGCCAAAATGGATCATGAACTCATCTGTAAAATAAAAAAAAAATCTAGTAAACACATGATGTTAGATTGTACAGGGGGATCAAATTGTATCTGTACTTAATGTCAAAGCTGTGTAATGCCATGGAGTCTTGTACATTTCTTTCATTTTATTGTAAATACAGAAAAAAACAACATGTTACCTGGTTTACACTCATCAGCACTTGTTAAAAGAGAAACTCGTGCCATGTTAAATCTCTATAGATATATAAATATAAGAAGAAATAAACAGACAAAGATGGCATCATAACACAACCATGCTAAAATAATAAAAGGTCAGTTTTGTTTTTTAAATAATGTGTATCTGCTTCCTGTCATGTTCTCAGCACACACACAGGAATGAGTGTGAACACAGGGAGTTCCACAGGTGGTTCTGCTGCTGCTGCAGGAAGAACATTTCATTACACTGATTTACAGGAACATGAGAAGAGGGAGTCCAGCTTTGAACCAGTAGATCTGTGTTCCATAAAAACTGCACAGCCCTGAAGCAGAATACTGAATCCCTGCCAACACTGATCAGCACCTGGTCCTGTCTTTTTCACTGTAGGGCAAGTACATATATTAGCTTTATCTGCTGGGATCAAAAAACATAACTGAAGTGAAACTATTCCACATATTAAAAGTGTATAAGGACAGAGTTTAAATGTATATTTGTGGAACCTTAATAACGAGATATTAAGCTGTATTTGTGAAGGCAATGTTGCATCCTGTGTATGTGCACCAAAATGGGCTGTGATTGCCTAAAGCTTCCCAGATTCCACAGCCAAAGGGAGCAGAGGAGGAATGTAAACCTGCGGCCTTCAGTTCCTGAGAGCAACACTTCTACATTTTTACTTCTGCAAGAAAAACGTAAGTAAAGGTATGAAGGTCTGTGAGGAACTATGTTACAATAATAATGTTAACTTGAAAACGAATATGCTGTTCATATTAACATTACATATTAACATTAACATACTTTGCAGTCCTGTGGCCATTTTAGAAAAAAAATAGCAAAGTTGTGACATTTATTTTTCAAAGTTGTACTCTGCTGGTAAATGAGCAGTATTCAAATGCATTTCTAAAGCAATGTAAACAATGTAGCTTATTTCCATTTGCACACACATTATGAAAGCCATAATGTAAATTTGAATGCAATCTGTCACATAAAGTCAAGATAAATTAAAAAGCCTTCGTGATATAGCAATCACCTTCTAGTTTGCATTTTTATTTTAGTACACTTTCCCAGATAAAAGAAAAGCCCTGTATGCCATAGCACAGAATCACAATATTACCACTAGGCTGCACATTTACTTTTATAGACTAAGTATCCACAGAAGTGAAGTTCAAGCATCTGTGGTTATCTGTGGTTAAACAACAAGCTGTACAGGATACACAAATAAGGACTTGTTTTATTTTTGACTGTAGAGATAAGTACATTCACATGTGCTGAATGTGTTTAGTCAGAACCTCCTGACTGACTTGTCAGACCTGTTTTTGCAGTTCCATTACATAAATCTTGAAGAGGGTTTTTCCCTTCAAAAGAAACTAACTGTCATAGTGAACACCCAGCTTTGCATAACTCTAATAGGTCAGATATCAGCCAGAACAACACATTTAAAGATCAAGTGGGCCATCAGATGACAAGTTTGTTCTCATACTGTCGTGCAAAATCAGTATGGGTATTGCAGTTTACTTCCTTTATGGGGGGTATTTTAAGAGATGTATGTGCAACTTCCACCACCATAATTGTAATGCATGTGTATTCTTACTCAAATATACCTTGCACTAGAACTTCATTTGACTTTTGCACTGCATGTGTGCTTATGTTCATGTTGCAAGTGTGGAAACACAGTCGCCCTTCAGTCCCTTAAGGATTGACTTAGAATGTGCAGGTACTTGTTGCTGTTTACTTTAAGGATTGACGGATTCAAGGTTTTTTTATTGTCATACCAATACAAGCTGTCACATGATATGGGATGAAATTTTGTTTCTCAGGTCCCGTATAAAGCCACAAAGAACACACAATTAAAGGAACACATTAGTAATAAATACAAAAATATAAATACAAATATAAATATTGTGCATGGACTTATTGAGTTATTTATGTCATAGTGCAATTGAATGTGCAAATGTACAGTGTGCAAGTTTTGAGGTAGTCCGTTGTATAGTACTGTTCATACCGGAGTCTGTATGGCTGGGAGCGGCCGAGACTACAGAGCACCACCAGAGTTCAGCAGGCTTCTACTTTATGGTTGAAGCAGCCAATAAAGTCGAAGAAAACTGAGATAGTCAATAAAACTAAAGGTGTTTTTCAACCGCAGGAACTTTACCCCGGAACTAGACTCTTTACCCCTGAACTATGTGCGTCTCGAGCGGAGGAACCAGGGTCTAACTTTAGTTCAAGGGTAGATAATCTCCCCTCTTAAAAGCCCCTGCTTGGGGAGTAGTACTTTTCAAAGGTCCTGGGACTTTCGGTTGAACTTAACGGTGTTTGTGGAGTTTACACAGTTGTTTAAACACAGAGGGAGTTCCTGGGTATGCATACTAGTTTAGTTTTTTATTAAGATTTCAAAATATTATCTAATATAATTTTTTTCTCCATACGTCACTGGCCTGATTTGCACCATCTACCTGGGACTTCAGCCCACGGTCGAAACGCAGACAACAATGGGGGCACAGGAAACTTTTAGTTTTTAGGGAAAGTAGTTCTGGGGGCTAAAAGACCAGGAACTCTTGGTTGAAATGCACCTTATGTGCCTCAAATTTGTACTTTTCTAACTATTCATCATGCTCAGTGTGTTGTTGATGGGGGATGACGTACTTCCTCTCATTAAACTAGTTTCGTCGTAGTAACGTCAACCCTCTTTTAATAACTCTGCATTGGCTCCCTGTTTCTTTTAGAATTGATTTTAAAGTCCTTTTAATTGTTTTTAAAGCTTTTAACAGCCTACATCACTGATCTCCTGTCATTTTATGTTCCAGCCCGATCACTGAGGTCCTCGAATGCTTCCCTTTTAAATGTTCCTCGTGTGTCTCACACAAACACCGGCCAGAGAGCTTTCTGTTTTTGTGCCCCTAAGCTTTGGAACTCTCTGCCTCTGGACATTAAAGCGGTGAGCTCTCTTTTTAATCTAGCTGTTAAATTGGAGTAGTTTATTTTAGCCCTGGACTGCATTATTATTATTATTATTATTATTATTTTTTTTTATTTTTTTTTTTTTTTAAATATATTTTTTTTTAATCATTATTATCTAAACCATTGTTTAACATGTATTTATTTATCTTATTTATTTTGTGTTCATCTGATATCGTTAACTCTACCTTATTTTTAACTTTTCTTTCCACTCTTACTTATTTTATTAATTTTACTGTGTTGATTTTCTTTTTTAAGTATTTCTTTTTTAATCATGCCTTTTATGATTTTACCATTGCTGTTGTTTTCTGTCTCTCTGTTACTCTGTTAAGCACTGTGGGCTGCATGTCTTATTTATGAAAGGTGCTATATAAATAAAGTTGAGTTGAGTTGAGTAGTAAGAGATATACAAAAATGTAAAAGTATTTAGTAACTGACGATGAAGTGCCATTGTGCAGATGTTCCAGGTTTCAGATCTAACAAACAAAGCTCAGAATGAGTGGGGAATGAAAAAGAGGCGTGTCTCTGCCTGTAGGCTTCCTGTCGCCAGGAAGCCCTACGTCATCTCAGTTTGAGCATAAAAACATCGAGGTGGGCGTTGTGAAGAGTTTTGTGCTTTCTTTGCTTATCTTCGGAAACTTTCAAAAATGGTGCAGCAACTGTCCAAATCAGGAGCGAGGGATAGTCCTCTGCTGAAGGCTGGACACCCCCCGGCAGGTAAACCTGTTTATTTGCACTTACTGTGAAATGTTCGGATTTCTTCTCCACGTTCAGACAAAGCGATGTTGTTTTGCACAGCACGACGCATGCACAGAGCCGTGCACACAAAAAGTCACCATCAGTATTTACTATGTTTCTCATTACCGCAATGGCGTGAAAGATGCTACATTTTTTTGTCGCAATGTAGGTGTTTTATTTTGTGATTCGTGGATTTGTGAGGTAACAATAATTGCACCCGTCGCCTTTGCGTTCGTGTTTTCCTCGCACGCCTTCGTCTCGCGCAGGCCCTGTGTGAAAGTAACACTGTGTTCTCATAGAATAAATCCTCATGTTGACCCCTGTTAATGCATGCAAAATCCTGCTGATGGAACAGCCTGTTCTTAAATGCTAATTGGCTTTTCTTTTTTTTTGTATATAGCTATTTATACTATTTGAGTGTAATTTCAATGTTTTCTTATTGAGTGACAATTGCTGTACTTATGTGGAAGTGATTTCAGTATTAAAAACCATCAAGATGCAAGATCATATGCTACTAATTTTTTTCTTGATCATTTAAAGTGAAGCAAAGTCCAATTGTACGACTCTAAATCCCAGCGTTGGCTTTTAGTGTAAACATGGAGTTTGAGTGAAAAGAGTATCCAGGATGTTTTTATAGTCTTTTTGTAAAAATGAATGGGAAATCAGCAAAAATGGAAATCTGAAAGATTCAGTTGGTCAGACCTCTGATTTTCTCCTGACCCTGACTGAAATGACGGGGACATATAGTCCAATCCCTCAACTTGATTTGTAGTTACTGCAGAACAATGCAATGGTGCTTTGACCATCTGTGAAGTGTTTGGAGTGTTTCAAAAGCAAACATTTTAAGAAGTTTAAATTTCTTACTATTTTAGTATTTGTTGCTTTGCTGTTTTCTACAGGATCATATTTCTATGTTTTCAAGTGTTAAACTGCAGTATCTTAAAATTCTGCCAACCACTCAATCCTGCTGACACTTCACACAAGATATAAAATCAGTCTTCTTCTGGCTCTATAGTGAAGGCTGGAGGTAAACGGGTGGCCAAAAAAAGCTTGGATGAGAGTGGCACCCATGGGGCCCAGGAAAAGGACACCAAGAGGTCTGATAAAGTGAGGTAGGCCTGTATTCTTCATCTTCAACAGATACAAAATGTTCAAGTGAGCCATAAAACGTGAGTTAAAATGTGAGTTTTAAAGTAGTGTGTAGTAACTGGTGATCTTGCAGCAGGTCCGTGGCCACCTCCAACAGGATGCAACAAGTCAACATTCTCCTGTCAGGAACTCTTGACAAGGTAAACAACAACTTTTCCCATTTAAAAAAAAAAAAAAAAAAAAAAGAAGTAATTTATCACACCGCAGAGTCTTGTGGGTAATTAACTTCATCCTGTTGTTTTTCAGCTGAGCCATGACTTCCCTGAGACGCCAGTGAGCGTGAGGCACAGCAAAGTGCGGCCTGCCGTGGAGAAGCCCCACTTGTCCCGAAGCTTTTTCATCCAGCAGCCGAGGAAGCAGTGAACAACACATGTTGAAGAAGAAGAAAAAAAAAAACAGAGGGAATTTTGTTAAGTCAACTGTGAAAGACAAACATGAAGTGTTGGACACAGGGGGAGGGGGACTGATAGGTTGTCTGTGAAGTGTCGGTGTTGACGGAGAGAAAGCTTTCATCAAACTCTTGTATTTACTTTCTAGAAAGAGAAAGTTCTTTTTGTCCAGGCTGTGCGTCTTTGTGAGAATTCTATAAACCAGCATCTAACGCCCCTTTTCTAATGTCGTAAGAAAAGTGCTGTAGTTGTGTTTACCAGCTGATGAAAAACAGATGGATTCTGGGTATGTTAATGGTGACGGGTTGGGGGTTGTAAATCATGTTTTTGAGACAGTTTTTTCCAGCGAAATCTTTACTATGTAATGCTTGGCACTTAGTAGATTTAATAAAAAAATATATCGCATGGTATCACTAGATTGTGGATCTCTTTGTTTCTCAGATTCTTCTGCACTACCCTAAACTGATCACTAGATGGCAGTATTTAGTTGCTTATTGACTTAAGAGGCACTTAGGGTTCTTAAATTAGAGTTGCACACCCATAAAAAAAATGTCTCACATTTTCAAACATTCATTTGCATTTACACACGTCACCATGCAATCCCATAACAGTTTATTTTATCAAAACATCTTAGTTCCTGCCAATTGTTTTTTTATGTACTGCTTCTGAACTCCAGGTTGTTATGAATGATCCCTGTTTGTCAGATTGTTACTTGTCCTGAAAATGTCTGACTGGAAGTGCTCATGGGAATTTCCCATAAAGTGTTTCCAGGTCTTGTCACTCAACAAGAACCACAGAAATTGCATGACTTTGCTTGAGGGTAAATTACTCAAACAACATGTAGCTTTTTGGAAAAGAGGTCAACTCTGTGTTGGTTTGGAATCCTAAGCTTTATGTAAAATGTCACATTTACAAAAGCAATATAAGGCTGAAGGATGTATATTTATAGTAATTTGATGAGCATATTCTACCTGTTCAAGGCAAGGCTTTGCCATACATGTAACAGTGCAGCCATCCAGAGGTTGCTTATGTGTAACAGAAACGTATATTCCTGTGCACTCGCCTGTTCAAAAGACACCTGGGTGCCTCGTCATGCTAACTTCACCAGAACTTTACGGATGCTACACATATTGTGTATGACTATTGTCTGGACAGAGCAGGGGGTTTAGGGTTGTAATAATTTTCTGGGAATTTATCCCCGGGGTGAATTGTAAATGAGGTAGAAGAAAGAGGGATGGAGTGCCAAGTGGATTATAAACACCTGGTTCATACTCTACATTCCTCAACCTGCTCACTTTACAGCTTTCTTTCTTGTCATGTGTGCACAGAAGAATATCTCAAATGAGTTACAAGAACTATGCAAGCCATTCAGGTTCTTTAGATAAGGAAACCAGCACCTTCATCGGCTTGTAAACTTGTGATGAGTTTGTTTTTGCTTTCAAATTGAATGTTAGGTTGGTTCTTTTTTCTTGTACTTTTGTGAACACTTTATTCTTAGAACTTTCACATTAGTAAAACTGATACAAATATAAGTCATTTAACATTCTGGTATGCACAACTAAAGCAAAATATGCATGTCAAGTAAACTGACGTAGAAGCTTATCCAATATCCTCCAACCCTCTCCCTATCCCATCCCAGCACAGTTGGAAACAGGGGAGTAAAGGAACACAAAAGATGGTTCATTGGGGGAAAACGCTAAATGAGTACAATTTTTAAAAAAAGGACACAAAAATTAAATAACATATGTAGTCAAACAACACACCTTATACCATACCTGCTTGTGGTAGGTATAATGTCAACAGATTTCTTTCCCTCTTCAGCAACGCTTAAGACAACTTTCCTTAAACTGTTCAATCCAATATGCAGTCCTGCACATGTGGGATGAATGACATTAAAATAATTGTCATTAGATCCATTCAGAGTGGACCAAACTTTCTCTAGTTAAACAAACCGCCAATCTGCAAACCTGAAAGAACAGGAGTGTGGTCCTTTCAACTTAATTAGTCGTCTAACAATTAAAGCTGCAAAGGAAACAGCATTTCATTTGTATTTTGGAAGGTCAACTTCTTAATTGATCCCGACCTGTGCATTTTTATATGCTCAATACATATTTGTGTCTGCCTTATCTTTGGCTTGTTTATTGCACAAATTAGAAACTTCACTGAGCTGAAGTGGAACAAAAAAATAAGAACTTAAATGTCTAACCCAAGACAAAACATTTTTGTTAATCTGAATGATTTTAAAGGTCCATATTTACAGAAGTCAGTTTGATTTGACTCACTTTTGACTCTTTATAAACCCTTGGGACTTCATTCGTCTCTGGGGCTGAAGAAGCCTTTTCACACCTTACTACAGCCTCTACCTCAGTGTTTTTCAACCTTTTTTGAGCCAAGGCACATTTCTTACATTAAAAAAAATCCTGAGTCACACCACCAACCGAAAGTGTTACAAAATGACACATTTAATCTCTCAATTTATTAATCTGTTTATCTGAGGGAGGATCTTTGGCCACTTCTTTAACTGTGTCAGGTTGAAGCATCTTATTTGCAATGGTCTTTGCAGGTAGTATTAATGTCTCTGCCACAGTGTGTGGCTTTTTTGATTTGGCCACGAGTTCAGCTACTAAGTAGCTAGCTTTGAGAGCTCTCGCAGACACCGTTGTAGTTTTTCTCATAAAAGTTGCCTTTTCCACCACCCTTATTACGCTCTTCATCCAGGTTAGAATTTTGTCCAGGGCCCAGTTTGGAATTTTCATTCATCACTGTTGTACACCTACTTTTTGTCACATACACCTCTCACATGCATCATTAATTCTATTGTCTTAAATGAACAAGGTCAGTATGACGAGTATTGAATTACTCCACCAGTCACTACAGTGCAGGTACAGATGCACTACATAGCAAATTATTTGCAGTATATAAATAATATTTTTTGGGACTAAGTGAAATTGGAAAATGTCCCACGGCACACCTGACGATCTGTAACGGCACACTTGTGTTCCCCGGCACAGTGGTTGAAAATCACTGCTCTACCTCCTTCTACCTAGGTGGCCTAACACCCATGCTATCTCTCCTAGCTGTGGTATGTCAGGGGGAAGGTCCATGTTTCTTTTCTTCTTGGTTCTGAGTGTCTTTTTTTAAATGTTGCTCTACTTCTTGCTTTGAAAATTTGAGTTGCCCTCCCTTTTCTTGGCTAAACCGTCCCCTAACAAACTTAAAAGGGTCTCTATAAAATGCTGTCCTGACTCTTTCCCTCTCTTTTGTCTCCCTCCTTAGATGCTCTGCCCTTGTAAGTACTGCCAACCAGTTTCTTAGCTCTTCTTGCAGACCATTGATTCTCTCTCTGTCATCTACAGTCACCTTTCTCCATTGCTTTCTTAGTTGTCTCTTCTCCTTGACTAATTTCTCTGTGTCTTTCTATCTTCTCGACTCACCTGGCTTCAATCTCTCCAACCACTTTACCATCTGCCATTCTTTCTTTTTATTTGCCCCAGGCCATCTAACTCTGGATGGCCCAGGGCAACTCTAGATATATTCTTGCCTACAGGTCCTATCCTTTGCTGGTAGGCCAGCCTCTATGCCATCTTTATCCCACCCAACAGCACTACCCCCCTCAGTGACAGGGTTACTGATATCCTATGAACTGTGGTTCTCTACCTGTCGCTGGACTTCAGCTGACTGACTTGACTGACTTCTCAAGAAGTACTGAACT
Organism: Notolabrus celidotus; assembly: GCF_009762535.1. Lineage (NCBI taxonomy): Eukaryota > Metazoa > Chordata > Actinopteri > Labriformes > Labridae > Notolabrus > Notolabrus celidotus. Next base: position 17,316,962 of record NC_048281.1, on the reverse strand, counting down.
CTTCATTCCCTTTACCACACACTTCTTCCCTCCCTGATGTGTTATAAGGCTTTTGATTGATGTTACTTTCTGCCATCCACAAGGGACTGATCTTTGCTGATCTACTCACATCTGTTCAAATATCAGTCAGCTTTTTGTTCCTGTGTAGAATTAATTATTGCTAAAAGTAGGACTTAAACAACAGACTGGCAACATATTAGCTGTATGCTTTAAGGACTCAAAAGATGTATGACCAAATATGAAGTGTAAAGTAGTTTAAAAAGAAAAATGCTTCATAAAAATGCAAAGAAAACTACAAGCAGCCTTGCAACAGAGTACATATAGTTGATTTTAACATAGGTCCCTTCTAGATATGCAAACAGTCAATCATAGTTTAAGATTTAGTGAAAGCACCAGGCGTGGAAAATCAGATTTTGGCCACCCCTCTTGGCACATCCCAGACCAAATATTTAAAACCTCAAGAGGTTGATCCAGAAAATTCTAGTGTGTTTGTCCCTGTTGTTGTGTGTTCATACACGTCCTTCATGTTTGTATCAGAAAGTCCACAAACAATAACTGCTCTTTCCTTCACCAACAAAGTACTTGATGATAGCCTTGTAAACACAATGCCCCGACCTTAAATTCTCTGTACTGCTCATGCTGTTCACACATGCCTTTGATACCATCTGTGTGTGATGTTCAGGGACCTCTTCTGCTCCACTTGAGGAGGGGAAGCAGTTGGTGGTCTTCTGACTTGCAGACGGGGTGCTTCTCACTGCCAGTGTCTGTCTGTTCCCGGCCATCTGAGGAGCCTCGCCGACCCCGAGACGCCCACCGCACTGCTGAGAAAACACTGCACGCTGACTGTAACACACCGCCTCACACACAGGAGTGGAAAGACTGAGATGTGGTTTGCAGAATTAAAATATTATTTTAAAAATGAAAGCTTTGCTGTACAATGACAAAACCTGCAGTCCAACAAAGAGCAATGCAAAACATCTACAAAAAAAATCAACAATGTTTGTTCCTAATCTGCTGCTTAACATGTCTTTGGTGAAATCTTGCACAAGATGCATTACATTTTGTGACCTCATGATGTCACTATAGGCTAAAGTGTGTAGTGTTTCACCATCTAGGATCAGTCTCATAGTTTTGATAGCTGCAGAGCAAGTAATTTATTCCAACAATTCCAAGCAGCCTAAGCATTACTTTGCACTTTTTAAGCATGCATGGTGGTGGCATGGTAATAAGTTGGTTTGATACTGTTTTGATCAACATGCATTTTGAGAAAATGTATAACCTTTCCTTTAGAATAATATTTGAATCACCTTCATTGGACTCGGACTAAGAAGAGTGAATTAAGGTGCATGACTTCCAACTGTAAATAGCCACCAATAGATGCTTTAATTCAAATAGATTATCAACAGTTACAATACTTGTTACAAATAATGCACCTCTAACTTTATCTATTCTCAGCAATGCAAAAGTACATATTTATGGGTATTGCATTGCAGAGTAGCAGAGGAAGACGTGCTTATATAGACAAGCCCAACTCTGAGTGATAAATCTTTGATGCAAAGCAGCATTTTAATGTTTTAGACAGTCCAGGTGGCCATGTTTTTTATCTACCCTTGGATAGTTTAATGTGGCTGTACATCATGTTTTATGAGCGCCTTTGTATGTGTTAAATCTTGTGCTGCAGAATGGCAAATAATTTAACACATACGGTTGGTACATGGAGAAAAAGTTAAATAAAGAAGGTATTTTTCATCTGTATTAAGGGTGTAGCTCAGAATAGATTACAATATTGATTAATACATCTGTTGTTTTCTATCAGTTGTTCCGCCAATAAAAGACAGAGGAGATCGAGGAGTGTCTAGGGACTGAGATTCTGTATAAGTCCTTTTGGTATAAAAAATGAAAGAGTTTTTATCAAATGCTGTAAAAAGTAAAACAGCAGAAAAGCAGGAGATTTTACAAGCCGGGAGTACAAATGTCTGCAAGTATTGTTCAATGAACTCAAACCATTGTACTCCAATCATGAAAAATTATTAATGGTTAATTTCTGAATTTTAACATTTCACCTCTAAACTCTGACATTGACTCTACAAGTGAAGTCGCTGAAAATAAAGGCTAGCCTAAAGCAGTCTATGAAATAGTGATTACATATTGGGTAACCTTATATTTGATTTCAAGTAGTTCCCAAATTCATTATCCATTTAGCCAATTAAAAGTCAGTTAATCAATCAAGTTGTATTGTGTCATACAGTCATGAGATGCAACCATAGTGAAAAGTGATAAGGTAAGGGCCTAAGAAGTTTTCATCTAATAATGAACTGGGGACTTATGCCTTCAAATGAAAAGCTAGGATGCCTCTGTGCATAGGTTGATTTTAGTCAGCTATTTAGACCCAAATATTTCAATCCCCCCACCCCTTTCAAAATAAAACAAAAAACAAAACAAAGTAAAACCCCCCCAAAACTGATCTGATAGTCTACTAATCACACTTATCATCATCTAATAATGAACAGGGGGTTTATGCCTTTTAAAGAAAAGCTAGGAGGATGCCTCTTTGAACAGGTTGATTTTAGTCAGCTATTTAGACCCAAATATTTAAACTCCCCTACCCCTTTCAAAACAAAACAAAGTAAAACCCCCAAAACTGATCTGGTAGTCTACTAATCACTGGGATGACAAACACAGTTGGTTTTGAGAAAGTTAGTTATTAGTTAGACTGTCATTCATTGTGAGGAAATTCCTTGTAAGCACTGTTCTAAACCTGCAGGATTAATCATTGAACAGGTGGTGTAGTAATGAAATAGAAGACGATTTTAACATTCCTTATTTCTTATCTTATTTCTCCATTTTTACAGTCATCTCTTGCATCATGCCACGACCATGAAGCATGCACAGACCCTGGCACAGACTACGCATGATGAAAAGGAGAAAACAGGAGGAGGAAGGACGGGTTGCCTATCCTGGGTTCCTTCCCTGTGCTGGTGAGCCTCCCTCCAGATGACCTCATGCGTGGAGGAGGAGGAGGAGGAGCCCGGCGTCCTGTAGCCTACCTTGGTGAATCAAGTGGAGACTGAGTTTGTGTGGGGATACGCTGTTGGAAGACTGGGAAAACTTTTCGTGGTACTTTATATCCATGACATTTATCAGGTAAGATTTTTGAAATACCTACACGCTGTTTGTGTCGACGTAGTTACCGTGAAGGCTCCGGATTATCGGTTCAGAAAAGTAGGTGAAATTGCTCCGGAGTTTGGTGGCAGTTTGTGGGGAGGAATGTCGGGACATGCCCATTGAGCAGCCGTCAAAACCAACGGGACTGACAGCAGTGTGTTTCATCTCAGACTTGTTGGAGGTATTTAGACTTTTTGTTCGAGTTGTTTCTCTGTCCCTTCTAGTAACAGCTACTTTAAGAAGTTTGTATTGACAGCAAACTCACGTGGTGGCTTAACGTGGCTGATGCAAAGTTGAATCAACTAATACAGGTGTGTTTGTCCTCCGTTAGGATTAGTTTGAGTTGAGGTAAACTCTAAAAACTCAATCAAACTGAACATGTTCAAACATTTTTAAATGAGCTGATCGTGTCTGTGTCCCTTTTTTATTCTAAGTGTACTTTAGTTTCCTTCATTCTTAAAAAAAAAAAATCCCAAAGTTGTCGTCATACATGGCAAGGGAAGTGTTAATGCAGGGGTTCCCAAAGTGTGTTTTTTTTAAGTTATCTAAAATAAATGATTATTTATTTTTGTTTATTTACCTTATTTTCTTATGTTTATCTTCCTTTTTGTTTGTACTGTTAATTATTATTATTTCTTTATTATTATTGTATTTATTTTGTATTTATTTATTTATTCTTCTTTGTTGGTTTTGTATTACTCATAAAATTTGTTAGCTTGTGGTGAACAAAGAAATACTGAAAAAAATTTAATACAAAAAGTTGAATGGCAAAAGTTATCCAAAAATGGTAAATTTTACCCATTATAGTAAAAATATCAACAAAATTAGTTGCTAAATTTGAAATAAAACCTTGAAAATAGAAAGTAATGAGTTTTCTGCCTTTCTTTTTTCCAGATGACTCCTAAGTTTAGGATTAGTGAACAGTTAATTATCAAAAGCATCAGTAGCAGGAGGTTAATTCATAACAGCACAGGAAACACAGCCACATGCTCATATAGGTAGCCTAATTTTCTGCAGACCAGCTAAATGAAGCCACATTAAATCACTTCAAGGGACATTGGGGGTCACAAGGCTTTGGCACCTATATTTTGGGGGTCACGGGCTGAAAAGTTTGGGAACCCCTGGGTTAATGGATAGTTATCATTAAAACATTAATTGTTAGGCGGTTTTAATGGTGGTTTCTGAAGAGTTTTATTCATACAAAGTTAGAAAACTAAATGAAATGGCTGTCAAAGGTGGGTTTTGTGTGTCAATGCGACGATTTCACTAATGTCTTAGTTTTCCACTGAAACATCTTTGGCTCTTGGCTCGACAAAACAGGTATGAAATAGGTTTGTTCAAAGTTTTGGACCAAATTTAATTAAAAAAGTTTAATGAGTTATGAAAGCTGCGTTTTATTCCAGGCTTAAATGTGTGTTACAGTAGCTCTTAAAATGTCCTAGATATATTTTAAAGATAAGTACCTATCTAACAGTTGTAGAATAACATCTTCCAGACTGTATGATGCAGATGTTTTCCAAGATATTTCATTACTTCTCCAATAACTGTGTGGTCTTGTTTGATGCTAATGCTAGTCTGTAGTTTTGTGATTGGATTCGGTGGTTTTCAAAACCAGAACCCAACCCAGATATAGTTGTAGGCTTAAGGCTAAAGTAGGATTGTAATCTCATCCACCCACATAGATTGAGTCATTGATGTTTTGACCACTGGCTTTATATGCCTTTTGCTGTTTTCAGCATAATTCCAATGAAGGATTCCCCTTGTAACTCTGCCAGGTGTTTGAAAATCAAAGCTCTGTTTTCTCCTTCTGAGAAATTGCTTGTAAGTGTCAGGATGCAGCTTTGATCATTGTGTGAACATGAAGTCATCGATTTGGAGTGCTCTCTGTGCAAATATTTGTAGTCTGTATAAGCTCATAACCCCTTGGCGCTTTACCTTGACAGAATCTGCCACAATATTTTCTGTTTGCTGTGTCAAGGGGCTTGTCTTAATGTAGCTCCAAGGGCAGTTCCGCTGTTCATACAATGTCCAAATTTTCATTTTAAACTCAACAGGTGGAACAGGATCTGCTACTTATACTCATTGTGTCTGCAAGTAAACCTTGGGACAGTCAGTAATAACTTTCAAACATCATTTCAGGCAATTTTACGCTCATTATGGAACTATTACCATGGATTTGCATGCCTCTTTGCCAAGGTTAGAGCTACCCCAATTGTCTACCGACTGCAGGGTTATGAGATGTTTGCACTACAGAGCACTTGTCTTATTGAAAGAGCCACAAGGGTCTGCCTCCCAGTCTCTACAGAGCTTGGTTCCCATGGTCCCCAGCCAGTTGGCCAGTAACAGATGCTGGCACCAGAGTCACATTGTTATGGCTGAGGAGGGAAAGTTATTAGAGCCAGTGACCTGACAGACAGCACACTCTGAGTTGTTGATGATGAAGTTGATGATTTTGTACTTTTGAAAGGGGCCACTCATGGGTGAAGCACATGGTTCCAATCGGAAGGACATATTTTTAAGGATTTTGTTGGGTTCGGGACCCTTAGTCTGCCTACTGCTTAACCAGAGTGGCTCTTGAACAAATCCTGAATGCTGTAGTGTGGGGTTGTTGGGATTTGGGAATCTAGGACACTTGATACCTAAAACCAAGCCTGACCACGAATATTAAAACCATTGAAATGTTCCACTTACTCTCTTCAGGGTCTCTAAAGAACTGAACTCCTGCTAACAGTCAGGACTCTGGAATGTCTAGCAGCTGATATAGTGAGATTTTGAGCTGGAGGGAAAATTGATCAATTCTTCAGGGATTGTATTTTGCCAAGGTAACAGGATGCTGCTTCCTGTATAATAGTGTATTCATGGAAGTATCTTATACATTGCCAACCACCTCTGGTGCTGACTACCAGCTTCACAAGTGAAAACATATTCTCCATATTCATTTGTGACAGAGCCATAGCAGTTTGATAAGATCAGCTGATGGATACATCATTTTGGTTCGAACATTAAATGGTGTTAAAGTTTTAAGAGCTTGGAGCTCAAGTTTTTTGAAGACTCATAACAATTTCTGTAATTGTTTAATTGCCCTATTCATCACAGAATGACAGCCATACACATTGAGTTACCATTGTGTTTGGTGATGATGTTGAATGGTGTCTGAGCGTAACATTTCTGTGTAATTATCATAGACTTTATAGATAATGGACATAGTATCCGTGAGGTCACCCATCTGTTTCTGAAGCGCTGTTTTGAAGCCAATCATTGGCGGGAGCAATATTGGAAATGCTGAAGTCAACCTTACTTCTGTCAAGTTACTGTGAGGTAAGGAGGCGGGCTTTGAGCCTCCTAGCCAACAGCTACAGTTTTCCCGCCTGTCAATCAAGTCAGCCGTGCCTCTCATAATGGAAAATTTGTAATCTTCGAAATTGCCGTGTTTTGATAAAATCCACCTCCCGTACAGTGTGTGCCGATAAGGAATGAGCTCTCCAGACTACACTCTTCTTTTGTTCCAGGCTGTAAACGTGTTTATTTCTGCTGTAAAGATCGGCTCTTTAAAATTTGTGTGTATGTGGTTTCCGGCACTTCTGGAGCCAGCCTCAAGCGGACACTCGAGGAACTGCAGTTTTTAACACGTCCTCATTGGCTTAAATTCTCGCGGTGCCACTCGGTAACTATGTGCCAATCATGAATTCACCCTGACGCTCACGATTATTTTCTGTAGCTTTGTTGAAAATCAAGGTAAGCATGCATGTGTGTGTGAGTGTGTGTGTGTTGTCAAGGTCTCTGTGCAAACGAATGCTCTTACTTGACTACATGTGTGTATCTAAAGCACGTGTGTGTTTGGGGAGTGCATCTTGGTAACAGCTGTTACTGATTTACATTTTTGTCAAGCCTTTTTGAAAGCTCCAGATACAGACAGAGGAAGGCAGAGATGCAGCTATCAGTCCCTATACATATGTACCAGGAGTGTAGTATTCTGTAATTGTGACCAAGTTGAGGCATTGATATTGTAGTTACTTTGTGGATCTTGCAAAATGATTAAGCAAAATGACTGTTCTTTCCTCTTCGGTAGAATTATTTTAGCTTTGACAGCTACAGAAAAGTCCCTCCAATCCCTGTATGACTGTGACAGCACTTTATTAAAACCCCACCTGGACTGAGACATCTCTATTTCTGGGTCTGTGGACTAGAATGTGAGGCTCATATTCAACAAGTACTAAAAAGAACAGTTTGTTACTTTGTCTCAGTTTAAATTAGAACTGATATACCAGTATGCCATCATGGTATCATCATTAGTCAATAATGTTCTGTGGTTGCTTTCACAGGGAGCACTGGAGGAATGTTTGAAGAGTGGGAATTGAAGCCACTGAGGAAGTGTTAAAAACTGCAGTTCCTCGAGTGTCCGCTTGAGGCTGGCTCCAGAAGTGCCTGAAACCACATACACACAAATTTTAAAAAGCCGATCTTCCCAGCAGAAATAAACATGTTTACAGCGTGGTACAAAAGAAGAGTGTAGTCTGGAGAGCTCATTTCTTGATTGGCACACACTGTACGGGGGGTGAATTTTTTCATAACACGTCAATTTCGAAAATATTAAGATTACGAGTTTTCCATTATGAGAGGCACAGCTGACTTGATTGACAGGCAGGAACAATGTAGCTGTTGGTCAGGATCCTCAAAGCCCGCCTCTTTACCTCACACTAGCTCAACAACAGTTAGGTCGACTTCAGCATATCCAATATGGCTCCCACCGATGCTTGGCTTCAAAACAGCGCTTCAGAAACAGATGAGTGACGTCACAGATACTACGTCCATTATTTATACAGTCTATGGTGGAAACACAAGCACTGACTAGAGTGGGCACGGATCAGCTCCAGAACATGTGGCGCTGGCAGAACATTCACATGCTTCCTGTGGAACCTAGGGGTAAGGCTGGGTGGTTTCTTCCCTTAAAGCCTGAAAGCACTTTTAGAGTCCAGTGGAACAGCCCTTTAAAGTCCTCAATAGAAACAGTAGGGGGACCTACAATTATTTCACTCAGCTAGAATTTTTCATGTCATAGAAATGAATATTTGATGTACACTCAATGGGATTTATCCATGTGTATCTGCATTATAGGTATGTGTGAGCAAGTATATAGTATTCTATACTTTTTGTGGAGGCTAATAGTCGTCTGTTTTTAGTCATGACATGAAAAGGCCACCACATTTCCTTTATTAATTTCCCTCAGCTTTTGCTTCCAAACACTTAATAACATTTGTATTTGCCCACCAAGTATAGCCATAGAGTGTCAGGCTAAGAATAAACCTGTAGTTGACAAGCGATAATGGCATCTTATCTGCAAAGTGCTCTGTGGTTTGCAGCCCTCTTGAATATGCATTGCCTGACATGCCTGCTTACAATAGGTATTATCTTTCTTTGACACAAATCAACTATATTGCTGCAGATCTATAAATCATCCAACATGTTGTGTCATTTATATGTGACCCTCTGACCGACAAAGTGTTGGCAGGAACTTCCTGTAGACTTTAAACACAACTTGTTAATGTTTTACCCGTAATCAAATACCAGGCTCACTGGGAGGCAAATGTCAAACTGAGTGTAAGCAACAGCGGTCCGGCCTTATTTATTCTTGCTCCAGATGTTCATTAACACTTACTTGATTGCTTCAGCAAATTGGTAATAGAGTGATAAGGTTTAATCAGCGGTGATAGCAGGAGTTAATGACTGTAGCTCTGATGAGATGATTGTTGTTACTCAGCGTGCAGTTAGAACTGTTGCTGCCTGATGATGATGATGATGACAAAAAAAAAGGGGGGGGGGGGGGGGGGGGGGGTACGTGGTGGTGTGTAATTATTGTGAAAAGACTTCAGAGTAATTTGACAGCAGCAAAACCGCTTTGTGAAAGCTTGGAGGGCATCCATAACTCATCCATAAATCAATGTAACACTTTGTTGCGTCAAGCTGAATTAATTTAGGGGATACGCTTTAATCTGTGTGGAGCTCAGAGTCTAGTGTTTATTCTGACATTTAAACGCAGGTTTAGTCTGTTTCCAGAGCCTAGGGTGTAACTGTAAACTTAGAGCAATGATCTCCTTCTAAAACATGCCTTGACACTTCTGGAGCAGCACTGCTGGGATAAAATAAGACAAAGGTTTTCCTGTTGTCACTGCTGAGCCAGCATGTAGTTCTGCCTCTGGAGTTATTCATCAGTCATATTAGAAGATCAAGGACAAGTGGGCTCAGAGGGGGAGTCAGTCTTTCCTAAATGAAAGTGCGTTTTCCCATGGTAGTGTAATGAGTAGATCAGACTTGTTATCCTTTTTAATTTCACACTGAGCCATGTGTTTAGGCCTCCCCAATAAAGAGCTAGCTGGCCTTGCCCCAAGCTGCAGCTTTAAATCTGCCTGTGTCTGTGATGAGACGGTATAAATCCCCACTAGGTAAAGGTCAATAATCCGAGCTGTCTTAAAATGAGTACCAGCCTCTTTTTTCATCTTTTAATTTGGAAGAATCTTCCCATGAAATGTCATACAGTCTCTCAAATGAGCAGATCATGTTCACATATAGTATGTGATATATATCAGACATATTGTAGAGATATGTTTCCCCCCCAGAGCCATTGGTGATATTCTTCTTCTTCTCTTTAGCCTTAAAGCACACTCTTGTAGATGCAGCAATCTTTTTTAAACTAGAGGAACTAGGTTCCCTGTTCAGATCCTGGACTGTGATTGGGGTCCGTGAAATGTCCCCGCTCCTAAAGTGGTACTTTTATAAGCTCCCAGTAGTTGTGGTTGGAGTTTTTATCACTGAATGCTGTGAAATAGTAAAGTACAATCATGCAGCCTCTGACGTGAGGAAATCAGAATGTGGCATGTGGCAAGATTTTTGTCACTTTAGGATTTGATTGTTTTGAGATGATTTCTCTTCCTTTGAGCTCTCTTCTCCGTCTCATTTTTCTTCAAGAGCCACAGCATCAGTGGGCGTCTTGCCAGATGCCTTGTATTGCATACAGATGCTGATAATTTGAACTCAAAGGTTTACTTCAAAATGAAACACTTGAGCTGAACACTTAACTGCGTTCATTTAACTTCAAAAGCAACATTTTCAATGCATATTTTTTTGCAACTATAGCTGGGGTTGCAAAGGGGTTTCCCGTAAATTGTCATGGGGAGTTAAGCTGGGGAATTTTGTAAATATTCAAAATTGGAAATTATGGGAATTAATGGGAAATAACTGGGAATTGAGGGTAATAAATGGAAAAGTATCATATTCAAGCATAAATATTTGTTTTGTTATAAGCAGACATCCATCCAAAATAATACAATTAAAACAGATTTATTTGAAAGTAGAACTTTTTCAAGTGTTAAATATTTTTTTGAACAATCAATTCTTTCAATGAAGAACAAAAACATGAATGTTGAGTTAAATATTACTCATCCCCCCGACCCAATCCATTAAAAAATTTCCCATTCAAAATGTTAAATGAAAAGAGCCACTCTTCCTCCAAAAAAGTTCCATTCAACATGCAAATAAAAAGTGCATGTAGGGGGCGTGGTCTCAATAGCCCTACCGTAAGAAGTGTGCTATGTGCATGTGATTGAGGAATCGCATAGATATTTAACAATACTTACATGAAATCTGGTTTTTTTAGTCAGGATTTTGCTAAAATATATTTTCCCCAACTATATTTAAGTTCCATATTAAGAGCCAACCTTCAATTTAGTAAATTCCTGGTTTATTCTCGTTTATTCCCATGGAAAGTTTCCAACTTTGAAAATTCCCGGAATTTTGCAACCCTAACTATAGCTGAATAACTATTGAGGTGTTTCAGTGTTTGCTCTTTGTGAGATGAGGGTTTGTTTCTTTCAGGCTTTTAGGTGGAGGTCAGTGCGGGAAGCCCTTGAGTCAAACCGGTAGACTAGTGACATAAAATGTCTATTCTTTTGTTATTTCCCTTCCACTTATGTTAGTGTGAATAACAACCTTTGCTTACAATGGCCGACACAGAGACTGTGCCGTCCTCCATACTTACTCCCAACACTTCCTCCCTCAAAGTTTTGTTAGCTAACTTCCCATTGTTTATCGACCACTTGAACTCGCCGTCCAGGCCGGGCCTGTTTCCTGCCCTCAGTGAATGGACAACAAAAGAGCAGATAATTATGGAGTTCACAGGAGGATCTGAAAATATCCGATCACTTCTTAGACGGTGTTTGATAAATAAGCTTGAAGGTCAGCACATGGGAAGACTTTCCATGTTGCTATGACAACAAGGTGGAAATCTGAGCGGGATCATTGGAGTAGAATCAGAAGGGGAAGAAAGCTAGCAGGCCGTTTAAACGAGACATGAACTCATTGGGTGGGAAAAACTGCAATCCTGGAAGAGTGGCGGAGCTGATCTGAGCTTAAGGGTGCCCTCTCTATTGTGTGCCACCAAACAGAGAACAAAACAGGTTCTAACTCAACCGCCAATGCATGTGAAATGCTTCCCTGTCGGAGGCAATTGGGTCAAACAATCTTATTCCCGCTCTATATATAGCCGTCTTCTCAGGTGACTGTGGTATAGCTGGTTGGCCCCATTAGCCACATGTCACACCAGCATTGTGCAGGTGAGGATCTTTTCTTCCTCACAGCCTGTGTGGATTTGAACTCTATCAAGTCAGGAATGACCTGGAAAAAACATACATGTTGATAACCTGAGGCACCTCTTAACCACCTCGGTTTCCAATTTCTTCTGTGTGAAAGGAAACTGTCTCTACATTGAATCAGAGACAGGAGGCTGTTTTTATTGTTGCCTTGAGCTGTACCACACAGTCCACGTGTGAAGGTCATACAGCTGACATACGCCAGACTGTGGACAATGCTTGCAGCGAGGAAGCATGCATGGTGCCCAAATGCACCAAAAAGGTCTGGTGTTTATTTCTTGAGACGCTTTGGGGAATCTGAAGCCTGTTGAGGACTTTTAATTACTAGCCTGTTTTTCATGATGTAAATAAAGAAGCAGCAGCACTATGAAACAACACTCAGCTGTTTCTCTTGGGCTGCTGCTCATTCTTTGGTTGCCTTGCACAAAGCAGCTGTGATCATTATGGGTCTCCATGGTCCATTCAGCCAGTGTGTGTCCACAAAGACCTGCGAGACACTGGGATTTTCAGTGCTCTGTTTTAATATTGAGAGGCCCCCTCGTAAGGCCCCCATGCTTTGAGGCTGATATCTAAACAGAGCTTAAAAGCACTCGGATGGACCTGACTTTGAGGGCTTGAGGAATCTCGATGCCCGTCTTGCTGCATACCATGCAGTCCATGGCTCCTCTCTGAGGAGACTTTCTCAGAAAGGTCACAATTATGTTCTCACTACAGCTTAAGCGTAGCTGTGTTTGAAGTCAACTGCGTTGCCTCTGCTTTGGAATCTACTTCCAAGAAACAGCCGAAACATTAAGGCAGCATCAACACATATCATCCTCATGCCTATTTCAGATCATGCATTCATAGTAAGGACTTGCCGAAGATACTTAGAGCAAAATGTCTTGTCTCTGCAGGGAGAAACTTGTTGTGTTACCTTGTAATTTAGAGGAAATCTTAGCCTCAAGTAGATGAAACTGATACTCACTATCAGTAAAGTTGCCACTTAAATCTGGGGTTGGTAGTCAGATTTAGATACACTTTTTGTTGTACTGGTTACAATGATCTTTATGTCCCGATGGCAATCAATACATAATGTGTTCTTAAAAAAGAGGGAAAGAAGCCGCTATCTACAACCGGAGTAAACCTGGGAAAACACCAACCAATCACCGTCATTAGGGTCCAATTTATGAAACCAATCAAATCCTGTCCTGCTGTTCTGCCCGCCTCCTGCGTGTACATTTCCCTGGCGCTCACTCCGAGTCCCCGTCCCCTGCCACTGCTTCCCCTGCCTCTATTTACTGCCCCTCTCGCTTAACCTCGGGCCTGTCCCCTCTGACCCGATGAGGTGCTTTACTCAGGACTGTAGTCCGGATCAGAGTCTAAAAACCTCTCACCACGGGGGCTCTGACAAGCAAAAAAAGTAATGACATTTAGTAAGTCCTACGGAAAATGTATACTATAGCTTTTCTCCTGATATCGTGTCAGCGGTACAACTGGATAATGCAAGCATGACAGTTGTGAGTACTAACAATAGCCATGTTTGTTTGTGTTTTTAATTTTCACTATTATAATGATTTGGTGTTATCCTCCCGCTTAGTGAGACACGAGTTAACGTAGAACAAAACGCAAACGATGTGCTGAGGACCGGTTTTGAATCAGTCGTGATCATATGGTCGCAAAGCAGCGGCGCTCGTGCATGTGAGCGGGGGCGCCGTTTTGGAAGAGCTCTGAGGGGAGGGGATATACAGAGTCCTGAGGAAATGCTACATTTAAATTCATGCTAGTTTTCCGTGACTACCAACCCCAGCTTTAACTATATAACCATATTTGCTTTTTGTGAAGCTAGCTTCAGATGTCAGATGCAGTGTAGCATCCAAAACAAACACCAGCTAGTGTCAACTGAAACCAAGGTTTCTCTCCTGAAGGGTGATCAATGTATGATGTAAAAACTGGAGATTTAGAGATGAACAAAATCTACACAGATCTGTTCTTCTTCCTGTGTAAAGGAAACACCCGCAGAACTCCACATCCATACTTTCTTATTCATATGAAGCAAGTAATTATTAACAGTCGCACCTCTTGCCAGTACACAGGTGACTTATGATTACATTGTTGCTGCACCTCCAAAACTCTTCAATGATATCATTTGTATCTTTGACTATAAGCTAGCTTGTGTCTGTCTCTGTTCTCTTGGTTTGTTGACAATATACTGTATGATGTGATCCCCAGTTCACCAGCAAGTCAGAACTAGTGACAACACCACCTCATGTTTGGCTTTCGTTTAAGTAGTATTCAGGCCAACTGCCCTCACTTTGGGCTAAAAGTGGCGCATGTCGTCATACCTCCTCAGGTTAAGAGTGATGACTGTAGATAATGATGTAATAGGTAGTGTCTCACTCACTCTCACAGTTGGCACTAACAGTGTGTGTCTGGTTATTTTGGTGGAGGAGGGGAGGTGGAAGGAATTTGTCATGTTGGCTTTTGGAGTTTGGAGAGGGCGTTTCTCATTTCCTTTGGGTTAACCTGAGTGATGTTTATTGTTACAGTGAGGATGAGCAGCCAGCTCCCACACATCACACATCACACAGCAGTCAGCACTTCCTCTGGCTAAGATAACTAGTCTATGTTATACTGAACTTACACAGCTCTACACAGAACAGAGGGAAACAGTTCTGAGTTGTGTTTCTTTCTGTGAAACACCGGGCACTTGACTTGCTTTCGTTTTTAGTTGTCAGATACTTAAGCACCCGAGGATGGGATTCAGACACCACATTCTTGAGATTTACATGGATCAAGTTCCAGTTTTGCACTTCTGACCTCCCTGTAATCTTTCAGTATTTTCATAACAAGAACAATATAAGAACACAGAATAGATCACTCTTATTTTCAAAAAATCCTTGTTTTATTATTTCTCGTCTGCCATCTGATTGGTTGTTCTTCCACAAATTTGTAGTTTTCATATAAGTGATCTATCGGCAATGTACCAGTTTTGGATTATATTATGCATACATTCTTTAATAGGGTAATACCCAAGCGGCAACCTCCAGTCTCAAACTATAAAGCCCATGCGGAAGTGTTATAAACTGCAGTTCATCGAGTATCCACTTGAAACCACATAGACACGAATTCAATGAAGACGATCTTTGCAGCATTAATAAACATGTTTACAGCCTGGTTCAAAAAACGGCTTGGTTCTACGTAGCTCCTTTCTCTATCAGCACACACTGTGCGGAGGGTGAATTTTTTTCTAACACAATGGTTCAGAAGATATTAAGATTACGAGTTTTTGCCCAAATAAGGACATGACTGACTTGACTCCCGGACGGGAACACATAGCGGTTGGCTAGGAGGCTCAAACCCCGCCTCTTTACGTCACACTCTGCCTGGTTGAGTTCTGCATTTCCAATATGGCTGCTGCCAACGATTGGCTTCAAAACAGTGCTCAGGAACAGATGGGTGACGTCACGGATACTACATCCATATTTTATACAGTCTATGGTAATACCATATGGTTAATAAATGTACAAGTGGCTGGTTCAACTTTTTATTGTAAGAAATTTTGAAGTGATATCTCACCTCACTGTGACTTGTTGGCGTCATTAAACCAGAGTTGTTGCACTGTACTGTGGCATGCTGGAACAGTCTGAGAACATGCAATGTTGGATTTAGTTAGCAATATAGTTTACTAAGAATTAGTTAATCCAGATCCCATTATCAACTATGCTATACGCACTCTACGGTAACTCTCCAGGGACATGTGGTTCAAAAAGGCGTAATCATAAACCAAACACAGGATAGTCTGTTATACTAGAACTAACAACCTTGTGGCTAGCGGCAGCTGCCGTTCTCTGTATACCAACATGCCGCTCCGTAGCTAGTGTCATGCAACCGGGCGGGTTTCGATCTTGCTGTCACTCCCAAAGTTTACGTTCTCTGTCTCGCAACCGGATTCTGCCATCTTGAATCACACACCGTCTTTTGAGAGGTGCGTTCAGAGCAGCCTCAGATTTAAGCGTGCCATAATGCAGACGCACCATTACTTATTTTTTGTTAAAAGAAAAAGAACAGTGCACCTCAACTCTCTTATCTCTTGTGCATCTATTATCAAGGCAAACACAAGTATCAGATAGGGACTCAGTATCAGCAAATATTTTTAAAAATCTGATCGGGATCCCTACTAAGAATTGGGGTAGTTTGATGTCTGTTTGTCTGAGTATACCATTAGGTGAAAGACATTAGTAGCACTTATTAAAGTTGGTGATGTCTGTATTTCCTCTGCACATGTCCGTACTGTACCTCTGTTTTATCAAATGTTCTGAAGACTTTTCTCCTAGCTCGTATGATAAAGAAACACTGTTGATGCTGGATCACTCAGAAATAAATGTCGTCCTTGGCAGAACAAGGGCCACAGGAAATTGGTTTTGAACTACAGCAGACAAACAGAGAAGGATGGGTCGTGAAGAGCTATAATATACAAATAATAGGGAGCCATCAGGTTCCTGAAGTCAATGTAGAAGGTCACTGTTCTGAAGTTACAACGTTTTTTTGAAATCCAAAGAAGGAATGTTTCAAAGTGGGTGACTTCGGTCAAAATTTGGTGCAAGTGGTAGGATAACTTAAATTAACTGTTAAATTGTCCTGAAAGAAGAAGAGAATATCTGAACATGAGGCTATAACTTCTAGCTAACTTGTAGGATGTGCGTCATGAGGGATGAACATACAAATTCAATAACGTGTGAACATTTATCATGTTAACCTGGGAATAAACAACTTCAATGTATCATAAAATAACATACGACACAGCTCTGTTACACTGATTGACTAGATACCTGCTTGTTGGTGATAACTAGTGCAAGAGATATGGATCAAAAAAAAGAAAACACTTGGTTTAGTAAGAACTCTAAAGAATCATCGATGTTATACAAGATCAAGTGACTTACAGGCAAAATCAAGGCACTTAACTTTTTGAGCAGCTTTCATTTTAGAGACAAGCTGCTGCTTGAAAGAGGCAGCAACGTGAAAGTACCTAATCTCTCTAATCCGATTGTGTTAGTGGCTAAGTTTGGTATTTGTTTTCTCCCCGTGAAACCAATTATTCCACCGAAGATGCTACAACTGTGCATTTATTTCAAGAGAAAGGACGCTGGGTTGCATCTGCCGGATTTCATCTGTGTTTTTTTTTCTCTGTCTGCTTTGGAATGAACACAGCTGCAGGTTTCTGTGCTACCTTGAAACTGCATTTCAAAACATGATCTATAGTTGCGTTTGTTTGAGTGAAACCCCAAGAATATTTCAAAGATTTTTGGACCAGCCAAGGCCAACTTAAGGTGCAAGGCTCATCGGGGATTTCCCCCATGCCTCCACTTCACCTAACTGATTCAGTGAGCTCTGCCTCACTGTTTTCTCTGACACCATAAAGGATGAAATGAGATGAGGCAGATCGATAGCCTGTCTTAACAGCAGCAGTAAGAGAACCTAGATATATAAAGTCTGGCATCTGCAAGGACTGTGTGTTTTGTTTGCAGACAGCATACCCTTATTTGGTTGAAACTATTCTTTTCTCTTCATTGGAAAGATTGCTCTGCTGCTAATAATACAGTAGCTTACCCTGTAGGAACCTATACTGTGTTCAGAGGGTTAGAAACCCAAAATCCCACACTGCTGTGTTTAGTCATGTAGGTTTTCACCAATGTCCAACAACATAAGACTATAAATAATTCCAAAGTAAACAAGCACATCCAAGAATCTGCAGCTTGGACCCTGAGTTGGTGTTACACTGCTTAGCTCTGAGGATTCTAAAATGCACACTGTCTCGGCGGAAAGCACAGAAAGCAACTTTGCAGGCGCCCAAGTTCATCCTTATAGCATCAATTACATGTGGAATTCAGGGCATTTGACCGAGTGTTTTCCTGCATAACAAGATAGCAGAACTTGTCCTTTTCTGTTTAAATATTGAAGCATTCTTTCCATGCACCCCTCCACTGATGACCTGCAGGATTGGGAGTGCTGTGGGAAAGCTCTCAGGCGGGTGCCAGCTAAGCAGTATGAAATGCGGATGTACTCTGTTTTGCTATTGCTATGTTAGGTTTTCGAGGACATTTTGTATTGTTTGGATAGTTCTGCGTTAAAAAAAACAACATGCATGTGTTTGAGCAGTTCTTTTTCCAGGTGAACAGAGGAAATGGCCTCTGTCCTGTCCTATGAATAGAAACTGCCCTGCTTGTGTTGATGACTAATTTCAATGGTTTTATATGACCGGCAATCGATGCATTTCTGCTCTTTTGTTGTGGCTCTGAGTGACTGAATTTGTTATTTTTTTCTGTCCTAGGGGCCCTACAGGGAGGACTCCAAGATTGTTACCATGTTTAAGGCAGTGCTAAAGAAGAACAGAGATGGAGGAAAGGGGAGTAAGAAAGATTCAGGTATGTAAGAGATCCAGATAAAACCCCCCCCCCAAGCATGCTAGGTTTCAGGAAACAAATACCGTCATACCCCAGAGACTTATACACAAACTGTGTTTCAGAGGCAGATGTGCAAACACTTCTGATCATCTTATTCTGACTTGGGACCAGTGTTAATTTTAGTGGCTATTTTCAGATTTAGTCTTAGTCTTTAGACAAAAAAGCCTGTTAGTTTTAGTCACATTTTAGTCTTTTCAGCCCTTTATAGTCTTAGTCTAGTTTTAGTCGACAAAGATGACTACTAAGTGTTAAAATCGTCAACATTTGTAATATCTAAGTTAAATGATTCATCCTGTCCCTACAAAAAAATTAAAAGAAAACATTCTTGATGTGATTGCTGTGACTGTATTTAGATTATCTTGATTCAAAGAAAAATGACATGAAAGGGCTGTATTGCACATTTATGATGGTCCCTGAATGTACCTGCAGTGACAGGCGCACTGGACAGACAGTCAGTTGAAAAACATTTATCGTCATAATTTCGTTAACGAAATTAACACTGCTTGGGACATTTTTCAAAGCGCCTCTATTGACACCTTGCTCAGTAACATGTAAGAACTGCAGGATAAAGACAATATTAAGATACTTAAAGTCATTCTCCATCCATATAATTTGGCTTTTATTGGTCTCGTATCAAATTTTTGAAAATTCTGGTATTGTAACAACTCTAGATAAAAGCGGATAAGCCACGGTAAGTCTCAAGTGAACATTCGAAACATCTTATCAAGCTGTGGTTTGCAGTTATACACAATGAATGATTTAATGTTTGCGGCTCTGTCTGTGAGGTAAAGTATGTGGTTCTTATTGACTGACACAAGTAAATACCTGCAGTAAGAGCTCGTAAACATGATTTCATGAAAGGAATAAAGTAAACACAGTTCAAGTTAGGTTGTTTACTCAAAACTAGAGATAGACCGATATGTTTTTTTCAGGTCTGATACCAATTATTAGTAGTCAAGGAGGCCGATAACCGATATTTGGAGCTGTAACTGCTGCAGGCGGAAGAGCACGTCTGTGTTGCGGCTGTGCGAAAACGAACTGACTTTCCGGCGGCAAATCCAAGTGGAGCGTACACCTAAACAGAAGTGAGTGCTTGGAATGGAATCTTTTAAAAAATCCCTAAATCACGTAGCAGAAATGACACCGTCACCGCCTAGCTTGCGTTCCATTTCTCCCTGCAGTTTCTGATTGGCTGTTGCCCGTGCCGTGGCTCTGCATGAAACCAATCAGAGGGTGTAGTGACACTAGACAGAGAGGCGTGGCTGCATCAGGGCTAAAACAACCCAGTTTTAAAATGATCTCTTATCGGCCGTCGGATTTTAAAAAAAGGCTAATGCCGATATGCGTCAAAATGCTGATAATCGGCCTGGTCGATAATCGGCCTGGTCGATAATCGGCCTGGTCGATAATCGGCCTGGTCGATAATCGGCCTGGTCGATAATCGGCCTGGTCGATAATCGGCCTATCCCTACTCAAAACAAAACTAAAAAACAACAATGCTGAAGGCAGGTTGTGTGGGGGCTGCTGTGTGTGGTAGTGTTCATTTTAAGATGACATATTCTAATATTTAGTTTGTTTAAGACTAAAAGCACATTTCCTGTACCTCCGATAGAACTTGAATTATACAAAAATATTCATGGAAAAGTTATTGAACATTTTGTTAAATATAGAGTTTTACAATGCTGTTGTATATAAATGATCCACAATGCATCACTTAAGGGCAGGCTCAGTCCATCTAGGGATGATGTGGAGAAAGTCACAACTGTGTAATCTTGCATGCTGTACTCCAAAATAGACGTAGCCCCAGCCTGCACTGGCTCACTGCGTCTCAAAAATCATTCACGGTTCATATGAGCATTGGCACACTGAAACTTCTAAATCTGTTTTAACTAGGTTCTGACTGTGGAGACAACCCAGCCATTGTGTCATAACAGATGTTTTCTTTTCCTTTTTTGAGATCTGAAGTTTTTTTTCCCAAACATGACCAAACATGAGTCACTCTCAGTAATTCATTGTTGACTCTTCTCTTGTTCATACACCGGCCCCCCTCAAATGATCTGTCTTGACGAAGCAAATAGCCATTTATGCTTACAGTGCATCTACCAGCCTGGACTTGATTTACCACCTCAGGGACTGGTTTTTACAGGTAGTTTGGTTTAGTCACTGTAGACAGTAGGTACATGTCTCATAGCCCCGCTCTTTCTGTCTATGTCTGACGTGATTGTTTCACTCAATAGTCGGCGCTAAAAGTAAAGGCATCATTCACATTTATTGCTCTCCGGTACATTACAGAGGGAGGAGGGGGGCAGCTGGTATTGTTTTCTATCAAGCTGCTGTAACCTGTCTTACATGTATGAATCACTCTGATAACAGTTGCACATCCTCACCCAATACACACATATACGGTACACTTAAACACAGGAGATTTCTGCGTACGTGAAGTCTGGGAGCAGCAGAGTTTTATGGCGGGATACAGCTCCTTTATCCCAGCCTTACTCTCCCAGTTGGACACCATCCATCAAGCTAAGCAGCTCTGTCTCCCTTTCTCATGCTGGGACAATAAAATCTGGCCACTCCTATCTGTTGTTTAGGGCTCTTAGGACAGATGAGAGGTCACAGAGGTACAACAGCTAGCAGTGGTCACTTTGCGCCTCTGTTGTTCCTACATGGGGGAACATTTTCAACTGAATTTCTTTTTATTCTCAGGCCCCAATGGCTTTTAAGGTCAGACTTTATGAAAAGTTCAGATCATTGGCAAATAACTTGTAATAGTTAACATGTTGATAATATTCTTCACAAGATCTTGTTGTGAAGAGCTACATATGGTTAGTGTTTAAGTCAGGAATACAGTTTAATTGAGAATGTCATTACAGGTAGCTATGTCAATGGATGTGTTACATTTCCTTGTCATACCACCCTGTGTTTACTTGTCAATTGTCCTTGAGGAGGACAATTCTTCTGTAAATTCAGGTCCTTACTGGGCTCCTAAATGTGGTTTGTATAACAGATAGAGGCCCGTGTTAATCAAATTGGGTACACTGCAGTGCAGTTAACAGTCTCTGAGACAAGATAGTTCCATATTGCACATGAAATATTCACTTCACCTTCTGCAAGGCTTGAAAGAAGATTTAATTTGGATCCCAAATGGTTTGGGAGAGAAAGTTGTTTTAAAATGAAATGCCTGGTACAAGAGAGGTTTTTTTTTATATCCTTGCCTCTATATGTTTCCCTTTCTTTTTTTAATTTAGCAGGTACAGCATCAGTTTAAGGCTTGGTATTTTCTCATATTTCCAACAGTTAGTGCTTTTATGTATCTTTTATTTTTAGTGGATTTTGTAATGTGTTAAATTAAACTGTAACACGTAATTGTTTCTTAAAGTCCTGTTTGCACTCATAGAGCTGGACTAGTGTGTTAAGTGGTCAGTTTCATTGGATCAGTAACTGCCAAGCGGCAACCTATGGTCTCAAAATATGAAGCCCATGCAGAAGTGTTACAACTGCAGTTCATCGAGAATCCACTTGAGGCTGGCTGCAGAAACACCGGAAACCACATAGACACCAATTCAAAAAAGACGATCTTTGCAGCATTAATAAACATGTTTACAGCCTGGTTAAAAAAACGGGATTCGGTCTGAATAGCTCATTTCTCAATCGGCACACACTGCACGGGATGGTGACTTTTTTTCTAACCCGACTAAGATTATGAGTTTTGCCCATTTAAGGACATGACTGACTTGATTGACAGGTGGGAACACTGTAGCTGTTGGCTAGGAGGCTCGAAGCCCACCTCTTTACCTCACACTCACTCTCCAGCAGTTAGGTTGCATTCAGCATTACCAATATGCCTCCCACCGACGATTGGCTTCTAAACAGCGCTCAGGAACAGATGGGTGATGTCAGGGATACTACGTCCATTATTTATACAGTCTTTGGTAACTGCTAATGTGTTAGTAATGGAGTTCTTTAAATGTTTTCAGATACTTGTAAGTGTGAACACACTTTTTACAGGACACAGAAAGACATCAGTGTTTGGGATCATTTAGATATTATGCCAACAAGCTGTTATTTGTTTAAGAAATTAGCCTCCTGAGTTCCTGTGCATATCATAATGCTGAACAGTCTATAAAAAGCTCTATTCACACTCAAGCTCAGACTCACAGATTTTTTTCTCTCCAAAATGAATTTCAGTCCCAAAAATCCCATATTGTTGGCTATTTTTCATCGAAGTCATGCTGTGCAGACTTTCCATCCTTCAGACGGACCCGAAAGACAAAGTTCCTCTAAAGTCTGCTCAGCAACATATAATGGAAATCAGCGGAGGAGGACCTTGATAATGGTATAATTGCAAGATAGCTCAGCATATGTTGCTCATGACATGGTGGCTATGGACTGGAGGCAACTTTAAAGCAGTCAAGGAAACTTGGCCCCCATGCCAGATACCGCTACAGTCATTAGCTCTCCTCTGGGATCTCCCCAATGCCAAGACCACAAAAAAACACACAGCTTGCTAATTTAGTCTCTCCATCATGTGTTCCTCCTAGATCCTTCCTCCTCCTCCTCCTCCTCCTCCTCCTCCTCCTCCTCCTCCTCCTCCTCTTGACTTCTAGACTCAATCTGCAAGGAATCTGTGTGGAATTGGTCCTTTTAATCCCTTTTAAGTAGTCTCTTTTTTTTTATGGTCCGCCATTCCACAAGTGGGGATGCAAGTTTGCTGTGGCCTGCTGCCTTTGATGTCAGCATTCTCTGAGAAAGGTTACATTGCAGGCAGGCCTCACTGGAGTTAATAGATTTTGGACCCCAAGGCACAAGAAGATGATTATATTGTAAAGAATCAAACCGAGTTTTAATTGGTGCTCTCTTTGAGGATAGAGGCCCCTCTTGGAGTTTACTGCGAGTTTCACCTATGACTTCCCATTAAATCACAGCAGTGTCTGCTTTGTAGTTCACTGCAAAACAAATTACTTCTTCTAAGGGTTGTAGAATTGTTTTGGGATAGTCCCATGTGAGGATATGTTGCTTCCTGTCTTTCTCCCGATGCAAACATCCTTCTGCAGCTCTGTTGATATAGAAGCCAATAGTAATTCCAAACAGACGATACCCTGTGCATTGCAGTGATTTTCCTCCTCCTTGTGCATACACAGAGGTACTTGGACACCTCTTAATTTCTTTTGAAATGTCACTCTTATTCTCATTTCAACAAGAAGGCCTTTGCAGAAAGAGCGTTGAGGCACATAGGGTGATGCCAGTCCACAGTGCCCATAATAAAGTCACTTGTCATCAATTGGTTCTTCTTGCCAGCCTGAAGAAGTGCATGGGGCTTAACTTGATCACAGGCTAATCCCATGAATGTCTAGTTTCTGGCTAGGTTAAAGCTTTCTGGGGCAAGTAAATCTAAACTCGAAGCCCTGAATATCCCTTGGAAACACTTGAGAAAAAGCCTACATTTTCCCACCAATATTAAATTCACTTTTTAGCTTAAGTGATCTGCAGGCTGCTTCTTTTTTTTCACTTCTCTGAGGCCTCATGGCTGAATCTCATAAACTCAAACAAATGAAAGTGTTCTGTTGTGTCCGTTGCTGTAGCCCTGGGAGTGTTGTCAACCCTGTTCATTATGTGACCCAGAGAACCAGCATTTTTTGCCTCTGCTTTAATTGCTAAGCGTGTGACTGCATGTGCCTCTGAGGGCCCACCAGCTTGGGCTAACCACTCGTTGAGGCAGCTGCACGACAGTTGTCCGTCTGTTGTGGGTGACGCAGTGTTAATCACAGTAGCACGCTTTGCCGCGCACTCTTTGTGGCTGATAACGGTTTCAGCTGTTTATTCCTGCAACCCCCAACACACACACACACACACACACACACACACACACACACACACACACACACACACACACACACACACACACACACACACACACACACACACACACACACACACAAGCCATGTACACACAAACAGATATGCAACCATCTCCAGTTGGCAGGGAGTTCTCTCAGTTTTGTTTGGCAGTGAGGGAGACAGAAGCTACTTGTGCACCTGGCTGGATGGGAGGCAGCAGCCCCCTTGTTGATGGCCCGCACAGCAAATGGGGGTCAATCAAACTGACCAGCTTTAATTTCCCAGGCTGTATTCAAAGGGACAATAAGTGTCCTTTATGGACAGAAATGTCGAAATGAAACCAGAACTGTCAAAGAATGGAAACTTTCCATGGGAATTAACAGGAATAAACCAGGAATTTACTAAATTGAAAGTTGGCTCTTAATAGGGAACTTAAATATAGTTGGGGATTTTTTTTTTTAAGCATAATCCTGACTAAAACAACAGTTGAATATCATGCACATAGCACACTTCTGACGGTAGGGCTATAGAGACCACGCCCCCTACATGCACTTATTATTTGTTGAATGGGACTTTGTTGTAGGGAAAGCGGCTCTTTTCATTGAACATTTTAAATGGGACTTTGTAGGGATTGTATTTTTTGTAAATTTTTGAATGGTTTGGGTCAGGGGGATGAGTAATATTTAACTCAACATTCATGTTTTGGTCTTAATGAAATAATTGATTGTTCCATAAAATATTTAACACTGATAAAGTTCTACTTACAAATACAACTGTTTTAATTGTATTATTTTGGATGGATGTCTGCTTATAATAAAACAAATATTTATGCTGGCATATGATACCTTTCCATTGAATTACTCTCAATTCCCAGTTAATTACCATAAATTCTGATTAACTCTCATAAATTCCCTTAATTTCCAATTTGGAATATTTCCAAAATTCCCCAGTTTAACTTCCCATGGAAATTTTCCAACCCTTTGCAACCCTACTAATTACGAAGAAGAAGAGGAGTACATTATCTGTATATTGAACAGTACTGCAGTTGCACCACAAAGCCCCACTAAAATGAGACATACCTACTTTTTTTTTCAAATTCACTATATCTTGCCTCTTAAAAGTGAGCATGAGGCCACTCTACTTCGTCGAGGGTGCTTTTTTCTTATGACAATTTAAAATAATGAGAAACAACTGAGGATAAGCCGCTCTAGACAAAGATGTTCAACGTACTACTTTGCTGCCTTGCAGAAATGTTAAATCTTTAATGGCATTTTTAATTTAGAAGCAACCTCATTTAGATTTCAGGAGGATAAGTAAAAGATGAAGGGGAGTGTTCACGAGGTAGAGGATACATACACAAACTAATGGTGTGTGTTTAAGTGTGTGTGAGAGAGAGGCTATTAAGCACCGCATGCTGTTGCCTCAGCTGTGGCGGTGACTGGTACATGCCGTCTCTGCAGTTTCTGTGAGTTCCTGGGTGTTTTGACATGAAGCAGTGATTTGTTACTAGGGGTTAGACAACAGCAAATTGGTTACAAAGCCGGACTTTTTTTTGGTAGGATTTTGTAGGATTTCATATGGAGCTTGAAAAACTAAAGCACCACAAGGATGATAGAGGTCATAGGTTAACATTACGTGCTGGATTTCCTTCAGGGGGATACGATAGCCTCATAATAAATACTTCCTTTCTGAAGTTTGTAATCCTAAGTTTTGTCGGTGCCTGTCAGTGAGGTGGTGATAAAGCTGCTTATAATTTTGAAGCAGTCTTTTTCACTATTTTGTTGTTTCTGTGCTTTAGTTTGGAAGAACAGAGCAGCAGACAATGCAGAGATTGCAGCATTGATTTCTGTAATCTTTCATCTGTTGTCTGTGCCGTGTTTCCCTTTCTGTTGTGATTCAGTAAAATTGCAGCTGACATTGCAGGGATTCCTTCTCTGTTGTCTGTATTCTTTCTCTTTCAGATGCCCTCAGGGGTTTGCGAAGAGGAATTTTTACTGTTATGGGGAGACTTCCTTCAATAAACAATAACCACAGGTGGTTTAGCAGTTATTTGTTCAAACAGAAAAACAAGCTTTAAATACCAAAAACTCTACAGGCTTGCTTTAACCCTACATGTTCCTCTCCTTATTTGATCTTTTAAATGTATGCCAACCACTTTGGCTTCAGAACACTTATAGCCATCTAGCTGGCAAAGGAAGTGCTCCATGTTACCAATACGGGCTGCACAGATTTCTTTCCAAGCTCTTTTTTTCCTCCTCTAAGGTGTGTGGCATTCGTCGGTCAGGCGCATTCTTCCAACATCACAGTAGAGAAAACACCAAACCAGGTTCATCATGATCACAGTGAACCCTCTTACCTACATTTACATATACAAGGTGGCCGACCTTCACCTCACCTCACAGACATTTACAAACACAGCTCAGTACACAGTCTGCCCACAGGTTCCAGTGTCAAAGTGCCGATGTTAGCCTGCTTCTTCTCCACCAACAGCTGGGTGGCAGCCTCCTCCAAAGCCATATCTACCGCAGCCATTTTGAGACACGCTCCCTCCTTGTCCTGTGGCTTGTAAGGGAACTCAAAGAAAACTCCCTCATAGTTTTCTTCCAATGTGGGTGGAAGTTTTTAACTTTTTCTTTTATTAGGAGAGCTGCTCTTAAATCAAGGTTGAGCGAGAGCTCCAGGTGAAGAAGCACTGCAAGATATAGTGCTGGTGTCGGTCTCGATTAAAACCGTTGTTTGCTTAAAACAGCACAGGAAAACTAAAGTCCGTGATACTGTGATACAGAAATATGATAACTTAGAATGAATAATAGTTATTTTCCTACATTTCTCTGGGATTCCTTCAAACTTTAGAGAGCTGAACGGAGACTGACAGACAAACAAGATGCACACAGTCGACCGCAGGATGTCTAGACCACAGATTACATGCGGTGTGTGACCTGTACAGGACAGGAAGACAGACTCCATGTTATGCCACACACACACACACACACACACACACACACACACACACACACACACACACACACACACACACACACACACACACACACACACACACACACACACACATTGAGAAACAGAGAGAGAGGCAAGCAACCTCAAGAGACATTATTGACATCCTTTGATTAACCATAATAACTAGTGTTCAGACCAGAACCACTGACTCCTTTATCATCAGCTCATGGTTTTCCTTTTGGAAAACACTTTATTCTGAAAAAAACTCATGCAGCTTTGAGTTTGGGTAGTTTCACATTTGAGCCTTCAAGTCTCAAAATTCTGGGACAAACACATCTGTAGCTTTCACATAAGAACAAAACAAATGTTCTACTTATGTTACCATCTAGTGCTCTTCTGGTCATGTTAATTAAAAGAGAACTGTGAAGAGGCTTTTTGGCTCATGTTTGCTGTTTCAGCTCCCAGACATGTTTGTCTAGATCTCCATGTCCAGACAGTCATCACAGGGTTGAAAATGGTGGAGAAAAGAATGCACCTGATCTACAAAGAGGACCATTGAGTGTGCAGACCTACACGACTATCAAAGCACTATGCAGCCAGCAGGCAACCATTAGCAGGGCGTAGCTCAAACCACATCTTTCGCTAACACACACACACACACATACATACACACACACACTCATTCATGTACGAATACACACATTCACAAACACACACATACGCCTACAGACCTCAGGTGTATCCACATTAGACACACACCGTCTCTCCCTCTGTGCAAAGCAAAATAAGGGCTCTTGGAGAAAGCTGTGAACCTGCTCGGACAGTCTCACTGTTTTCTGTTTGCAGAGACTTCTACAACAAACACTAGGCTCTTCGGTTACATTTCAATTTTTCATCACATGACTAAGGACATGTAAGATGAAAGGCTATAGGTACATTTCGACCAAGAGTTCTGGGGTCTTTTAGCCCCCAGAACTACTTTACCCCAAACTAAAAGGTTCCTCTCCCCCCATTGTTGTCTGCGTTTCGACCGCGGGCTGAAGTCCCAGGTAGATTGTGCAAATCAGGCCAGTGACGTATGGAGAAAAAAAGTACAGAGAATATTTTTGAAATCTTAATAATCTTAGTCTTGCTTAGTATGCATTCACAGGAACTCCCTCTGTGTTTCAACAACTGTGTAAACTCCACAAACACCGTTATGTTCAGCTGAAAGTCCCAGGATATTTGAAAAGTACTACCCCCAAAGCAGGGGCTTTTCAGGGGGATGATCATCTACCCCTGAACTAAACTTAGACCCTGGTTCCTCTGGTTGAAACGCATGTAGTTCAGGGGTAAAGTCCCTAGTTCCGGGGTAAAGTTCCTGCGGTTGAAAAACGCCTTATGAAGCTCATGATTTCCTGATCATATGCCAAGGCTCTAAATAGACATGGTTGCCAAAATGTACTGATACAATCCTTAAATGGTGCTTCAGCTAATCATCCAGATTTACATTGATGCTATGGGGACTTTTTGGGAACCTTATGTTGTCCCACTTTTCATTTCTTGACATGTCATTAGAAAACACATAAATATTTCACATTTTAAAAACAAGACTAAGGCAGCAACCACTTTGAAGCCAGTTGCATTACAAGTTGTGAGTTTGTAACTTGAATACAGAGTAATAAAAGTCATGTCTCAAATTCATTCTGCAAGACCCACTTTAAATCAGTATTACATCCCATACACAGTTGTGAAGATTCCAATCCCCATTTCATTTCACCTCTTCTTTTAGCCTGCCATGTTCATTTCAGCAATTTCCCTTTTTAGTAACTCACCACCACATATGATTTCAAGATGACATAGAGGCTGTAATAAATATGTCAGCCAGTGATAACTTTCACATCTTTCTCATCTTTTAAGCTGCTTTAATCGTACTCATGCTTGATGCCATATTCCTATTCCGATTTTCATTGATGGATGTCGCCGGTAAGTGAGTTGTGCGCCAACATTACACCAACTTTTAATCCCATCTTCAAATCTCTGCTTGTCTGACTTGTTTCCCTCTTCGGTTGAAATCAGGTTGGATGATTCGAGACCTGTTTGAAACGCTTTGAAATAAAATTTTGGAATCTTGCAAAGTTAACTTGAACGTGCATTAGCTTGTACTTGCACATATTGCAAGTTCCCTTCGAAGTTGTTAGCATAACTAGGTATGCACCGATCCGATCCTGGTATTGGATATCATCTAGATCAGACTCAAAAGGCTAGATTGGATATCGGTGACAAGGGGCCAATATATAGTGCCGATCCATATGGCAGATCTATTCATCTCAGTTCTATGCTTTTCTGTGTTTACAATATCTATTGGTTATGAAGATTAACCCACCAGACTGCTGGTACACATTTGTAGTCTCTTGAATAGTGATACTGTCAGTTTAAAAATGTTTACTTTATTTTGGTTTACTAAGTCAGAAAAGCCTGAAGTTGCCAAAACATGATTCTATCCTCACATGAAGGAATAGAGATTGTTAAATCAATACCGGGATCGGATCGGCTAGTATCGGTATCGGTGCATCCCTAAGCATAACATGCATCTTGCTTACATTTAGATTGTATTTGGCTACCCATAGTTCTGTTTAAGTGACATCCAACTAATGACAAATGAATAAGAGCTGAACAGACAAGATAACGGTCAAATCTGTTCCTGCTGCTTCTGTCCAGTGGCTTCTGATAGGGAAGATTTTGGAGAATGGTTCCAAGAGGCCCTCCTGTCTGCCATAGCAGCCAACGACCACTCTCCATTACCCTAGTTTGGCTCTTGTACACTCAGCATCGATTGTGCCTCTGACCTTGGAAATGTCTGCACAGCAACAGACAAGAAGCCAAACAAATACATGCGGACTCTGTGGACGCAGGGGGTAATGTCATCTACAGCACAGCAACACATCAGTGATAGCCCCCCTTTATCCCAACCCCCCTTTCCATGAGAAAATAGTTGCTCTTGATACTTCAAAGAGGAGGAAAAACAGTTTATCAGCCAACATGCCAGGCTGCTTGAGATACACTTTGAAGGGACGATAGTGGCTGTTTTGGCGTTTCATTGGCTGGAGAGGTCAGCAGGCCACTGGTTGTTCTAATTACAGCGTGACCTGCCTGAGCTGGGCAGACACATTCCTTCTGTCTCTCTTCCGTTTTGCTTTCATACCTTGAACATCCTTTGTCTGTGATCAAAATTAGCCAGTTAAGTGTTGCTTCTTTGTGCAGAAGACCCAGAGGAAGCTCTCAGAAACACAGAGTACTAGCTGTCCATTGCCTACCTTCTGTCTGGTTGACTTTGATATATTTCCAAGTCTGTTTTTCTCATCTATTGCCATCTCTCTATGCAGACTTAACCCATGCTGTCACACTGTGTGACTCTAAGAAAAGTGTGTGTGGGAGTCTGTGGAGACCTCTGTTCAGTCTTGGGCTTGAGGGCCCCTCTCTCTCCCCTCTATGGCACTACGCTCTGCCCTGCCCTGTTCTGCATTTCTGAACACAGACTCTTTTTTTTGTAATTGTGCTTTCAGATGAATGTCTTGCCATCCCTGGCTCAGGAGGGTTTGAGACAGGCTGAACTAATGACCTCGGTTCTTTTGTGCCTATAGCCTCAAAGGAAGAGAGGATAGCCCTTATTGCAAAGAGCAGCAGTTTGCGTAGAGTACTCCATTTTCAACTTTACATCTCTCTTATTATAGAGGTGGCTTTTTAACCATCATGTTTTATTTGAAAACTCTGTCAGGGAGCCACTCTAATGGATGACAGAAGTGGTTGGAGTGGGATAGAATTTGTCTTGCGCGGTGTCAGAGGGTCTTGGTGTCAGATACTAACTCTGTTTCCATTATTAAGAATGAAAGTAAAAATAATCAGGGTATCATCAGCTTGATTTGAGTTGGAAAATAGCTTCCTATCAACCGTCTAAGCGCATTAAATGAGGCAAAAGTGATTGATGCTTAACCCACACAAATCCAACGGGATCACAGAGATTTTCAAAGATGGTCCAAAGCTGCAAGATTTTCCCTCGTCCTTGTTTGCTTTTGGGATTAGGCCCTATGGAAGGATTGGATGAACAGCTTTTGTTCCACATCCCTGTCCGTTTATCGTCTCTGAACAGGCCGTTGTCCAGGGGTTAGTGGTGTTCTCATGACCTCACCTGGCCCCAGAAGAAGCTCTGCCTAATGACCTGTGCTAATGGCAATCCAAATCTGTTGTTAAACCAAATTGCCATGGCAACCTAGCACCCCAGACCACATGGACATAAAATCCACTCTTGTCTCAGATCTGCTTTGTCCATATAGTTAACGGACAGAAGTCAGGAATTGGCAGGGGACTTGATTTTTCAGATGTTGAGAGAAATCAGAGAATGTGTGGCAGATGAGAACTCCTCCACCTCTCATCAGGTTCCACTGAGACTCCTCCAGTTTAAAGCTCAGCGGCCCAGAGCTGTGGTCCTAGTGTTTAAATGATTGATCGTAAAATGGACAAGTGAGCCTACTCATCCATCATCCATCTGCACCAGCTGTTTCTGTGACTTGTAGAGGACATTGATATCATTAACCTCATGTAAAACCCATGTGAGATGTTTTATGGTTTCCTCTTTAGAAGCATTAACCAATCTGTCCTTTAACACCAGTAATAAGAGACGTGTTGCAGTTTTTATCCACAAAGACCCGACATTGATTTTATAACCATCCTTTTGTGCCAAGAATGTTGCTCAGAAATACTACCAGAAAGAAACACTGAGAAAACAAAGAGATGAAATGTTATAGATTCCTGGTTACTAAAAGGGTGGGATATCAATACTGCAGCACTTGGAACTAACCTCAACTGCACAGACTCAGGCTCCAAATGTGCAAGATGTCAGTGCACGACAATAGACTGTATAAATAATGGATGTAGTATCCGTGACGTCACCCATCTGTTCCTGAACACTGTTTTGAAGCCAATCGACGGCGGCAGCCATATTGGAAATGCGGAACTCAACCAGGCAGAGGGTGACGTAAAGGGGCGGAGTTTGAGCCTCCTAGCCAACAGCTATGTGTTCCCATCCGGGAGTGATAGAGGAATTAGCTACGTAGGGCAAAGTCGTTTTTTGTACCAGGCTGTAAACATGTTTATTAATGCTGCAAAGATCGTCTTTTTTGAATTGGTGTCTATGTGGTTTCCGGTGTTTCTGCAGCCAGCCTCAAGCAGATTCTCAATGAATTACAGTTTATAACACTTCTGCATGGGCTTCATAGTTTGAGACCGGAGGTTGATGCTTGTTCATGACACAGGGGGTATTTTGGTTTTATTTTTGAACAACTGGAGGAGATGGAGACGTATCATCCATCTTTATCTACAGTCAACGCTATTTATTTAGTAAAACTCTAACTAGGTACCTCTAGCTTACCAGGAGCATGTTGAAGCTTCGAAACAAGCTGACCGCTTTCAGAAACTGATCAGATCAGAGGTGAGGGGGGATTTCCCATAAGGTGTGGGGGTGAACAGTGCACCCCCCCTTGCCTTCAATCTCTTGCTGAGGAGGCCTGCAGAGAGACATTCACACTGGGACCTCTCGTACAATACTTGCTAGTATGAATATCAATAACTCTCCAGCCAGGACTGTCAACAGTGGATCTGGCCTAATTTATTCCAGCGCTGTGATGAAACAAGGTCAAGCCCTTGGCACTTCATTCAGATTTTCATGGATGGTCAAACATTTGCATTTGTGTTACGTGTGCAATTGTCTTTTGTCTGCAATATGCAAACTGAAATTCATGCAGATGAATTTATAGTTAGGCCATGTTCCTAAAACTTGTAAAATAATTTGATATGTTTTGACTTTATTCTATAGTTTATTACTTAAAAACAGCATATGGAGCTTTTTTACCCTGACAAACACAATAATTTACCTTTTTTTAAAAAAAAATGATTAAGTCTCCACACCCAACGGTTTTAAGTGCTGAGTTTTTGTGGTAGAAATATTGTAACCCTCCTCCTGCATTTTGTTTAACTTGTAGAATACTGCACTGACCAGCAGCCTTGAGACTGACTGATGGGGTGAACACACACATAGCTTTGCGAGATCTCACCATCCACTTAAATTTCTAGGTCTGTGAAGGACACAGTCATAGCTGAGTACGGGCTGTTTTCATGATTCTAGTGAATTTGTTAAAAACATCGCTGCTAAAACCAGATCCTGTTGGTTTTTGTACGTACACTTTCTTTCTCAGTCAGTCCCTTGAAGACCTTACTATAGCCTCCTTTTCACAAAATCTTGAAATGAAAAATGCTAAAGATACTGTCTGGCTCATTTTTTTCCCCCATACCTTCCTAAATTGGCGATTTATGAAGAGGAATGGGAAATGTCATGGTGGCTGCCCATTGCCCCCCCCCCCCTTCTCCTCATCCTCCTCCTCCTCCACCTCCTCTCCACTTCTTCTCCTCAAGACACACACACATACCCCTCCCTGTCAGCCTCTCTTCCCCTGGGGCCAGTGGGGAAGGCATTCCAGAGCTTGGGCCTCTGCAGAGAGTGCATCAGAGGGAAAAAGGGGAGAGACAGACAGAGTCTCAGAGTATTAAGGATTCAGAGCGCTCTGCAGCCTCGCTTTGCCTACAGCATCTTAGCTTTGCATAAAGCAGCTAATTTGTTCTCATTATCAAGCACATGTGAATTGGAGTTGAGGGTTTCAGAGCTGCAGGGACTGTTCCTGTTTCTGACAAGTTAAAACTAAAGACACTGTCAGGGCTGTTTTCTCTCCTCGGGGGCCACCAGCAGAGATGAGTGATCCTTTGAAACCAGTTAGAGTTGCTCTGCACAGTTGAAGAGTTAATGGAATTCGATTGTTGCAGATTAAAGTGACAGTTCATGGCAAATATGCCCATCGGAAACTTTGTTATCCTCTTAGAATACTTGCCACATAATGACATATGGAAAAAAAAAATGCATTTGTTCCCTTTAATCTTTAATCTACTTAATTCTGCACCAGAAATACAGCGGAGAGGATGGTGATGCACAAGTTTTTTTTTTTTTCAACAATATATTTATTGTTTTATGACAAGACAAATACTAATGGTACAATTGACATACAATACACATTATACCAACAACATAATCCCTTCAAATAAATAAATTAAAATGAGTAAAATACAATAGAATAATAAATGAATAATAAAATAAATAAATAAATAAAAAGCAAGGCAAAAAAAATAAATAATAGTAATTAAATAAAATAAGTAATACACAACACAGCACCACTTTTCAATCAATTCACTCTGAACGTCCGAGAAACTCAATTAAAGGTGACCAAATTTCTTGAAAATCTCTCCCCTTTCCCCTGACAATATAAGTAAGTCGTTCCAATACAATACATGATGCCATCTCCTTCACCCACATATGTATTGAGGGCACATCAACTTTCCTCCAGTATAAAGATATCAACCTCCTGGCCTGCAGGAGTCCAAAGTCGATGAGTTTTAGTTGTCTTGAGGTAAACGTACAGTTCTCTGGGTGTACACCCAACACACACATCTTTGCTTGAAAAGGCACACTCACTCCAGCAATCTTAGATAAAGTTTGTACGACTGACTTCCAGTAATTCTGTAGTTTTGGACAGTCCCAGACACAGTGAAACAGAGTACCCTGTCCTTCCAAACATTTACTACAGGTATCTGGGATGTTGGGTGACCAACGATTCAATTTGACTGGGGTAATATAAGTTCTCATCAACCATTTATATTGTAGGAGTTTCATCCTTGTATTAATTGATTGTTTTTGAGCCTTTAAACATGCCGTTTCCCAATCTGCCTCATGTATATCCTCCTGGAGGTCAGATCTCCACGCATCCAGCCTATCAGTGGAGGTTTCCTTATCATGTGATACAAGAGCTGTATAAAATAAAGAAATTTGACCTCTCCCCTCTAGATTCTGGAGTGTAAGATTCTCCAAACAAGATAATAGCGGTTGAGATACAATATGTTTATGTTTTGACATTATAAAATGTTTTACTTGTAAATATTTAAAGAAATGCTTCTTTGGAATGTCATATGTTTGACATAATTGATCAAATGTAAGAAGGTGGCCATCCTTATACAGGTCTTCTACCTTCTGTACACCTTTATCTGCCCAGATTTTAAAACCTCCATCTGCTCTCCCTGCCTTGAAACATGCATTGCCCCATATAGGGGATAAACGAGAGATGGGAGGAGTATCCCCAATATGCTGGTGTGCCCTATACCAAATATCAATAGTGTTTTTTAAAAAAGGATTATTTGTCATTTTTTTCAAGTTTTTGGGATTTGCAGAATACAAATACAGCTTTAATGAAAGATTTGGTATTGATGTTTGTTCAATATTCACCCAAGCTGGGGGTGTCTCAGTTGAAAAGTAAAACATAGCTAAGCGTAACTGCGCAGACCAGTAATACCATTTCAAGTTCGGGAGTTTCAGCCCCCCTCTTTCGTATGGCAGGTACAGTAAGCGAAGTCTCAGCCTGGGCTTTTTGTTGTTCCAAATGAATGCATTAAAGATACTGTTTAACTCATCAAAAAGTAACTTTGGTGGAGGTAGAGGGAGTGACTGAAAGAGGTATAAGAACTTCGGTAATATGGTCATTTTAATCATATTTATTCGGCCGATCATTGTTACGGGCATTATCATCCATCTATCCAGAGTCTCTTTCACCTGACTGATCAAAGGGTCATAATTTGTTTTAATAATGGTTTTAGTGTCTGGGGTAATTTTAATTCCAAGATACACAAATCCCTCTTCTGCATTAATAAATGGGGTTTGTATGATTGGTTTTAGCCTTTCATTCTTATTCAAAAATAGTATGGAAGATTTTGAGTCATTTATATTATAGCCAGAGAATCGCCCAAATACTTCAATTTGTTTCATTAGGTTTGGTATACTAATAGACAACCTGGTCAAGAA
This sequence comes from Notolabrus celidotus, assembly GCF_009762535.1. NCBI lineage: Eukaryota > Metazoa > Chordata > Actinopteri > Labriformes > Labridae > Notolabrus > Notolabrus celidotus. The sequence goes on along the minus strand of NC_048281.1, from coordinate 17,280,987 downwards.
AACTATCAAATCATCGGCGTACAGAGCCAGTCTATGTTCTTGTTCTCCTAACTGGATACCAGACAGGTCTGTTCGCGATCTTATTGTCATTGCCAGGGGCTCTATAGCCAGTATGAATAACATTGGCGATAAAGGGCATCCCTGCCGCGTGGAGCGTTCTAATGTAATTGGTTTTGAAACTATGTTATTTGTTAAAACACTGGCCATGGGTCTTGTGTACAAAATTTGAATCCACCTAAGAAAGTAATTTCCAAATCCAAATCTTGGTAGAACATTAAATAAATATGGCCATTCTATTCTATCGAATGCCTGACGAGCATCCAATGATAATAAAGCTGTATCTTTAGCATCAAATTTTTCGTGAATTATATTCAGAACTCTTCTAATATTATGAAACCCTTGGCGTTTTGGCACAAAGCCATTTTGATCATTATGAATCAAGTGTGAGATGTAGGGGTCTAATCTTCTTGCTAAGACTTTACAAAGTATTTTAGTGTCCACTCCCATCAGACTTATTGGCCTAAATGAAGAGCATTCTGCAGGTGGTTTGCCAGGTTTTAAAATTAGTGTAATCATTGCCTGTCTCAGAGTGGGTGGGAGAGTCCCATTTTGAAATGCTTCATCATACATATTAGAGAGTGGAATTATTAATTTTTCTTGAAACGTTTTGTAAAATTCGATCGGGAACCCGTCTGGTCCAGGGGCCTTACCACTGTTAATATTTTTAATGGCTTGTAATATCTCTTCAATAGTTAGACTTCTGTCTAATTCATTTTTTGCATCTTCTGCTAGAGTTGGGAATTGAAGTTGATCTAGGAATGTGTCCCGTTCCTCTGAAACTTGAGGACATTCTGATTTGTATAGATTTTGATAAAACTCTCTAAAACTATCATTAATTTCCGATGGATCTACTGTTGAATTCCCTGAAGAGGTGATTATGCTGTTAATCACTCTATCACTCTGCATTTTCTTAATTCTCCATGCCAAGAGTTTTCCAGCTTTCTCTCCTTGATCGTAGTAAGATTGCTTCAGCCACATTAGGCTTTTCACAGCTACATCGGAAGATAATTTATTATACTCAGTTCTCATACGTAACAAATCGTTTTGTTTTATTGGGTCATCCCCGGTGTTAAGGTCCAACTCCAAAGATTTAATCTGTTTGTCTAGCGTTTCCATCTGTTTCTTTTGTTGTCTGTTCTTTGTGCTTGTAAAGCTGATAATTTCACCTCTAATATATGCTTTGAATCCCTCCCACCTTATCGAAGCACTAGTTTGATCAGTATTTAACTCAAAGTAATTATCTATTTTCTCCTCAATGAATTTAACGAAGTCTGGGTTCTGTAGCCATCTTACTTGAAACCGCCAGGTAGGGGGGTTATGGGTAAGTTTCTCTATGAGAATATTCAGTGAGACAGCTGCATGATCACTGATCACTATGCTATCATACTGGCATTTTTTTATCCTTGATAAGAGTTCTCTTGAGACAAGAAAGTAATCTATACGAGAGCGGGATTTATGTATACCGGATTGACAGGAGAATTCTATTTTGTCTGGGTTCTGTTCCCTCCACACTTCCACCAAGTTAATATCCGATATATATTGATTTATTAATTTTCTAGTTTTTGCTTTATATATGTCTGAACCTGTTGAGCGATCCAAAGTCGGGTTTAAGGTGCAATTGAAGTCTCCTCCAATTATATAAAGTCCTCGCAAAGTAGATATTGTAAGAAACAGGTCTTCAAAGAATTTAGGATTATTTTCATTGGGGCCATATATGCTCACTAGGTTTAATGTAAGTGAGAGAATGTTACCCTGAGCAATAACATACCTACCCGCGGGGTCCTGGATTGTCTTAATCATTTGAAATGGTATAGTTCTATGGATCAGAATAAGTACCCCCCTGGCATAATTATTGTATGACGCATGTATCACTTGGCCAGGCCATCTATTCTTTACAAATTTCATATCAGAAACAGTCAGGTGTGTTTCTTGAAGGAAAATTATTTTAGATTTAAGATGTTTGATCCTGTTCATAACCTGTTTCAGTTTGATCAGCTTCCTGAGTCCCCTGACGTTCCAACTTGTGATTTTTATATCAGAGATATTCTGCATATTTACTTGTTCTATAAGTGGTATTTTTGTTCTGTGATGTGAATGTAATAACATACAATACTGATGCTGAGTTAACACAAAGTACATACAAATTCTTAAGAAAAAAATAATAAAAATAAAGAAACAAGAAAAAGCCACCCTGACATTGACACATAACACTCAAAGTCCCCCTCCCTTACTCAGAACAGTGAACTGGGGCTTGTGCTAATCCACTCTACAGGGGAGTAGCCGAACTATGAGAACCCAACTTCAAAAGCAACAGTGGTGTCCGTGAACCACGCATTTACCATATTCAAAAACATATTGAACCCATACAAACAGTAAACAGATCAGATTAGCCTTTAAATTATTGGCAGCAGTACCTCTTATAATTGTCCGTTCTGGCACATAAAGAACTTCTTTAAAGGATAAAAGTTTCACCAAAGTGAATCATATCAATGCAAAAAAGAGAAAAAACGTAAATATTTATATTGGCGTTATGAGGGCATTATGAAAAATACCTCTCAAGACAAAACAATCTACTTAGCTGCCTGGAATAAATAAAATAAAAGAATAGGCTTACATGTTTTTATGTAAAGTCATGAAAGCAGAGACCAACTGAATCCGTGTTTCAAAAGGTGTGTTGTTTACCGCTACCGTTAGTCCTCTCCGGTGCGTCTACGATGGAAATCCTCCGCCTCCGTAGGGGATGAAAACAGCTGTATCTTCCCGTTGTGGAGGATCCTCATCCTGCAAGGGTTATACTGAAATCCGCGGAACATTCCTCTTTCGGTGAAGACTTTTCTGACGGTGTTAAACTCGGCTCGCTGCCGGACGGTCTCAGCTGAAAGATCCTGGGCAAAAAAGAGTTTGTCTCCGTTGTGCACGGTGTTGTGCTGCTTCGTGGAGCGGAAAACAAACTCCCGATCTTGAAAATTCAGGAACCGGATAAGGACTGCTCGATCCTGGTTTGGTTTTGGAGGTGCTAGGGTGCGGTGAGCCCTCTCTATAATGAAGGATCTATCGGTCCCCAGCCAGCGCGGTAGCATCTCCTGGATAAACTCCAGCAGCGGCCGCTGGCCCTCTGCGCCCTCCCGGAGACCAAACAGACGCAGGTTCTTCCTTCGGCCCCGGTTCTCCAGGTCATCGGTCTTGGTCTCCAGGTAGGCTACTCGCTTCATGGTCTTGTTAAGATCCGCGATGCTCTTTTCCAGTTGCTCCTCTGCCGACATGATTCTGTGCTCAGCTTCATCCAGTCGCGTTGTGTTGGCGGCAACATTTTGCTTTACCTCCGTCATGTTGTTTTCCAAACTGGCCACCGACTTAGCCATTTCACCCATATGGTTATTTATACCGTCCAGTTTGGTCCCGAATTCACCGAACTCGAAACGGAGTGACCGAAGTTCATCCAAAACCGTTGTGAGGTCGGCCATGCTACTCGTGCTAGCGGCCCTCTCGTCGTCTGGACCTGTCGGTGAACTAGCAGTTTTAGCAGGTTTTTGAGAACCGCGTTTCCTGGTGAAAATATCACATTCCTTAACTGTAGACGTTTTTGACATTTTTTAGGTCCAGTTGGTGTTTCTAATGCAGGGTTATCACAGGTATTTAGTGCAGGTTACACGGAGCATCCACGTTATGCTGCCATCTTGGTCCGCAGCTCCATAGCGCCCCCGTGATGCACAAGTTACACAAGTGAAAACTTGAATGTGTTTTGAGAGAGCTTACAAGCTTGGTTTGGTTCATTATTTATCACTTAAATCAGTCTGCGTTTTACTGTCTTAAGTCATGCTGCTGTATACTGTATTATGACTGTTTCCATGGCTACCACTGAGTAAAGTGGTCTGAAATTAGAATGGTCTCATGGGAAAACCACTGATGCCTCAGAAGAGTTTCACAGACTGTTTGTATGGCTTTGTTTTAAAATATGACATGCTTCTCTAATTCTTTAACTCTTTATTTCAATCGACTGCAGACATATTTGCTCAGTCACATATAGGATGAAATTTGTCCTTCATCATCATAGACAGCCTGTACTGAATCCCCTCCCCCATGCTGTATTCCCTGTCGTCTGGCTCTCTCTTCTCCCTGTGGGTTTCTGTGTGTTAACCATGACAGCTTTTGTGAGACTGTCACCCTGGTCTCGGAAGTACACAGGGAACCCACATTGGCACTCAGTCTAGCGGGAGAATTCCCCCCTTTGGTGGATTGTCCTATGGTCATCGTGCTTTGTGTTTCCACTGAAAGAATCTGCATTAATTATAGCCTTTCCTCATTTTCTCCGTGCTCTATAGAATTAACTGGCGAGGAGTTTATGTTAGTGTATGTGTGTGTTTGTGTATGTGTATAACACATATATTGGGAAAAAGAAAGGTATCATGGCTCATATTGCTTAGATTACATTTTTGCCGACATGCTTTGCTCTGTAAATAGTTGTCTTTGTGGCAAGCTAAGCGGTTAGCATTACTTCAGGCAAAAACAAACTTCAAGAAACATAACTGCTTCTCTAAACCAGAAGTGACCATATTTTAAATATAGAGCAAAAAAGCATTACAGCTGTTCTGGTGGACAGGTCGCCATGGAGTCGACTTGTCAATCATAGTTAGTCTAGTACACCCTAAAGCTAAGCCCACTTTATTTCAATATACTTTACTCTAGATGTCCACGTTGCGTACTAGGGATGCACTGAAATGAAAATTCTTGGCCAAAACCGAAAATGAGGAAACCAAGGCTGAAAACCGAAACACGGAAATAAGTTATTATGCCAGTTATTAGTAGGGAGTAGGCCATGCATTTTCTGTTTGTGTTGCACAGGCATTTTCCAGACCATTTATTAGCAGACACTTGAGGCTAGTTTGTATAGCAGTTTGAACACACTGGGTTAAAAGAGCTCAAAGTTATAGACAGAAATGTCAAAAATGTTAGAACTGTCCCAGTTCTCTCCTACCATTGCATTTATGGCTATGACTGTGTACTAACCTCACTAAAATCAAGGATCTCATTGAACATATCAGAGAACAAGGGTGCATGCCCCTCATCTGGTTCAGAGAGACGAGTCCTTTTTTCTCTGTTCTCCTTCTCCTGCGCTGTGCGCTTCTCCATATCCAAGCAGGTTCTCCACATCCATCGCGGTCTGGATCATTTCTCGTACGCGCTGCTTTATTCCCACATCCAAGTAATGATCTTTATAACGCGGATCAAGTCCTGTCGTGATGAAGTGCAGAGGATCCGAATAGATCTCAGTGAAACGTGTGCTGACAGACTCTAAGAGTGTACTTTTCATTGTTTCCACTCCGTGGTCCGTCTCAACCTCTTTGCTTAGAAGACTCTTTAGTGCTGCAATTAAAGGAATAACGGATGCAGACATGTTGGCTCTTATCCAAACAACAGGGTACTGACTGCAGTTTTTGCTTGCTTCATCACAACATTCTGTTTCGGCCATGTTGTTTCGGTGAAAAAAGTCTTTTGGCCAGAAAACAAAAATATACTTTTGGCCATTTCTGTCGGAAAATTTTCGGTGGCCGAATTTTCTGTGCATCTCTATTGCGTACCTCTGATCTTGTTCATGTATAAGCAAGTGTACCATGCTAAGGCCCACCTCTTCCAAGCGTGCCAGGGCCAAGGAAGTGTACCGTACACCTGCTTGTTACGATACAAGTAGTATAATACAAACAGAAATTTCAGCTTACATTAACATTAAGGAATTAACCTGTGACATCAGCTTGTGTTAGACCCTCGTATCAGACAGAACAAAGCAAACATGCATCACAGGCACACAATTTTATGAAAGGTGTTTGAGAGTAAGATGTCAACTTGACAGGTTTTTCTTCTTAACAATGTGGGCACACAACTTAATGAAAGAAACGCAGGTGCACAGTTCTATTTATGGCAAAGCTGCTGTATTGTGTGTTTGCTGCTATTTTGAACATAGCCTGTAAGTATTGTAGTGGTGTGGCATGCACCCAAACAGTGTGCCTTGAAGTTGTAGCATTTTCAATGACATTTCAGGCCTTTGTAGGACAATGGAGAGGGGTTTTGTTTTTGTAGTTGGTGATTGCTGTCCCTCACAAGGAGTGACAGATCACAGTCCTATACACAGATTTACTTAAGAGGCAAAAGATTTATGATCATGAAAGACCTTTTACAGCATTTAGGATTCATGGTGAGCAGTGCTTTAGCATGCTAGTAGGAGGAAACGGATGATGTATAAAAAAGAAATTAAATTCAGTGGTTAACTTTTATTTGATGAGGAATGAGGATGATCACTTTGCTACATAGTCATAGAATGGGCTCTAAAGGGTAACTGTACATTACATGTTATCATAAGAGTGTAGTTTAAACATAGAAGTGAAATTCATCATTTAAAAATACGAGTTAAAGGATAATATTTCACTTTTTATGCAGTTTCAAATCAGAGTCAAGTCAGAGTTTCCATCTTTATGACATTACTGCATATGTAGGAAACACTGAGACAGGAACATTGGTTGGAATAAATGTTGAAGACTGACCTGCTCAAATAATTGATTTGCACTCTTAAGGTTTACTTTTCTAAATCAATGTCTTGAAATAATATTGAACCATCTTTATGGGTTGGGCATGTCCCCGTAGGCTCCGGCCTTTCTCTTTGATGAGGAGAGGAGAGTAGGCCAGGGACTGTAATCATTTTTACATCATCTTGGGGCACCACTGTATAATTAGAAAGGGTTGATTTCCTTGACCACAGCAGGGGCTGAAATTGCAGGCCTTGCCCCAAACAGGGTTTAGGAAAGAAACTAAAATAGCACTGGCAGGCTTCTGTCCTTGTGTCCCTCTGCGTTATAAAGTGTCGGTCAGATGGCGGAGCAGTCACCATGACACACTGCAGCCCATCCACCAGCACTCGGACTGTAAGCTTTTATGTGGCGTCTCTTGTTTTCTGAACCAGCTACCAAAATTACAACTTTGTCATAATCTCTTTAGCATGCAATATGGCTGAACCTGTATGACCACGACCTGCTGTGACTGTAAGTGAATGCTCCACTGGAAGCTTTCATAGTGTGTGACCAATGTAGCCTTAAGACACCAGCAGTTCGGTCAAGATTTTGTAAAGTAGTGTGTCCCCTACTTTGGGACATCTGTGCAAACACTGCAAAGTTATCATGCCAACAACAGAATCAAAAAGCAATTCTGTCATAAGACATTACACTAATTTATTTAGTTGACAAGTTGCACAAGAAGTGGTGTAACAAGGCAGAAAGGTAGTATTTCAGATACTGCTTTATATGAAAGATCCAACACATATGGTCTTTGTTTTCAGTAGATACATTTTTCATTGATATTTCTGCCTTCATTCAAGAGGAAGAGTGGAGAAATGACAGGAAATGATGGGAGAAAGAGATAAGAAATGACATGCAATGGGGGTCTTTGGTCCACAGGAACTAGGGCTGTTATGGTATAAATCAACATCACTTATTGAGCAATATAACCTATGTCTATACCTCCAGGGGAAACTTGAAGGTCATTATCTTGCTCAAGGACACTCCCACATGGAACTGTGACCGCTGTAACCAGGAACTGAACTGATCTTCCAATTAGTCGACAATCTGCAATGTCTCTCCTGCACCATGGTCAGGGCATGAAACTCTTATCCAAGAGTGCCCAAGAATAGATCTACATTAAACTAAGATATATATTTTTTGGTTGTAATAACCCAACTTTCAAACACACAGGTAACACGTTATTCATTTAGGGTCAGCAGGGATACACTCTTGTGATGTGGTTCATGTTGCACCACAAAGAGAACTTATATGTCTGTTCTCAAAATCTGAAAGTGTATCAAAGCTGCAGTCAGACACACACAGGTCCAGAGGGACTACGTGTCAGTATCAGTGTGCATGCAGTGGGTCCCACTCAGGTCAGGGTTGCAGCAGATCTTGGCCTTGGCTGAATGACCTTTGGGTCTTTCACAGGTTTTTCCACATCTAACAGCATGCAGAGGTGTCATTGCAACCTTTCAGCTTCCTGTCCCTGACATTCTTCTTTGTCTAGGAGCCCTTTAAAAAACAGAACAGCTTTGTGTCCCCTGCAGCGAGGCGGAGGCGTGGAGAAAATGGGTCTCTGTTTCTGATTAGCCCTGCAGCCCAACAAACACTCATTTCCCCTTAAGAGAGAGAGCCAGGATGCTAATGCAGTAGTCGCTTGCTTCTTGTATTTGAGTCTTCAGTGATTTCTACAAACCTCTGGCTGCAGACAGGCGTCAGCGCTAATCTGCTGCTGTCTTCCCAAGCAGCACAGTCCTGAAAAGCTAATTGTCATTACTGTGGTTGACCACATCTGCAGTTCTGATTTAGCTCGGTTTGCTGACGTATGGCCTGTGTTATTAGTAAGGTATTACATGTTATCTTGAGGTTGATAATTCATACATTTTAATTTGTGGCAATGATGAGTGGGCAACTTTGATGCCACAGGACAGATTACTTTGCAGTTAGCAGGCTCCATGGTTGGAGTGGTCTTTCCATGAAGGGTTGGTTCTCAGGGAAGCAAAACCTGCTTTTTCCATCTAGGGCTTGGGAGTCCACAGAGCAAACTAGTCACCAGGTTAAATCATTTCCAAGTCTTTAACCCAGTCCATTGATTCAACTGTGGGGTACTTTTCTGCTAGAACAAAAAAAGTTTCAGACGGGTGAGACAGAGAAATATAGAGATATCCAGTGACTGTGTGACAGCAGAGGAAGTGAATTATAGCTCCTGTGAAAGTACAAATGACTGACTTCTTAAGAGAAGAAGTGATGCCTTACGAGAAAGTTTCTGGCTTACATTGCAAGCCAGCAGATTTCTGAACAAATCAATCATATTGCACCCTGTCGCAACCAGCTTCACAAGTTTTTCTCTTTTACATTCTTTTCGATAAGTATTATATTCTGGTGCTTTATTTTAACATGGGAAAAATGAAGTTTCGATGTCTCATACACTCTCAAACTTTAGATTTAGAGGTAGGTCAAAAGGGGACAGAGTTATTGTGAGTGCTTAAAGGGTTTTATGAAGCAAAGGTAGAGAAGGGATTTTTCCCACAGGTGAGGATTTTCTCCGCTAAGCCACATTCTTGAATATGGATCAGGCTGTGACATTGATACCATTGTTGCTCTTTGAGTCTCAAACTACTTTGTGTTTTTAAAATATGTTCACATTTACTATCCACTTTGCAGCATTGCAAACAAATACAGGCAGGTACTCTACATATTTGTACCTATTATTACAATGTGACCAATTCAAATACTAATCTGATGCTGTCTCTGTTGACCTTCTAATCACAACATCAGCGTACTCTGCTTCAAGGTCTGCTGCAATTTTCATTCACAGTTCAGTCAGATAGGCCAGACTGATAATGTAGGTAGTATAACTACTAATAGACATTAACCTTCAAAGTATCTATTCAACATGTGCCAGGTCATTTGTAGCGCTTCTTTTCAAAGACAGGGTCAGTCACAATTGTGCCGCACTTCTATCAAGAGTGCAGCAGGGTTCCCGTGCATCCTGGAAAACCTGGAAAACAGTTGACAAGTTTTCCAGTCCTGGAAAACACCTGGAAAAAGGGAGAAAAAGTCAAATATCCTGGAAAATCACAGATTGTCCTGGAAAATTATTCCAACATATCTGCATGCAACCTGACACGGTTAAAAAAACACATCCCCATTCAACATTTGTGGCCATTTTTGTCATTCAGTTCTATTTAGGTCAATCAATGCACTGATCCTCTGATTATTATTATTATTATTATTATTATTATTATTATTATTATTATTATTATTATTATTATTATTATTTATTTCCGTAAGGCAGCTTCCAGATTCCTTTGCTGCAGGCTCTTTTGTTTCTTACTGAGCTAATTAATAATTAATAATTTTTGAGAAAAGAGAAAGCTGAGATGAGAGTTGCCCATCAGGTTTACTTGGTTGCACTAATAAAGTGAAGTGCTGTACATCTGTGGTTGCATTATTCTATAATCAATTTGCCATCATTTTTAAGCACTTAAGAGATTATTTCATGGATAGCCATACACTGCACGTCATTCAATGTAGACTTCCACTGAGAGGAACATATTAGACTATTTAGGAACTAAATTAGGAACTAAATTTAGACTGTCATACCAGCTTGATCATCATTGAAAATGTCCTGGAAATGTCCTGGAAAATGATCTCTGGAAAAGAGTGGGAACCCTAGTGCAGTATTGATCCAGCTTGATTTGAAATACTTAACCACAAATGACTATCAAGGTACATCCTCATACTTCATTGGTCAATGACACAGCCTTGTTTACTCCACTAACTGGATGTCCTTCTCATGTGCCCGAATGGCGTGAGAAACCTTCAAATGACCCTGGGGTTGAATACATAGTATTTGGCTGTTATGTGTTTTCCAGGAAATAGGTCTACTCTGCTTTTTCCCACCTTTTTTATTTTGTTTGTGCCCCTGGTAACCTACAAAGAGATTTATCTCTGCCTTTTTTCTGGCATTGCATTCTGTGAAGTTGATTTTATGAACAGCAGTTGTCTGTTATTGTAATTATTTGAGCTCAGCTGGGTCCTGAAACTGGAGTATAACCTTGATTAAGTTATTGATAGAGAAACCATACTGCAAATTGTGGGTGGTCAAAGTGTCAGAATGCCTTTCTCCATCAGAAGCAGCAAATATTATTACAAATGTCAGGAAATTCAAACTCCTGAAATCATTTGTCTGTAGACCAGCTCACTTCTGACAAATGTATTATGTGTACACAGAGTATGAACTTTGTTAATGTTTGGCATCAGTAAGGCTCTTAATCAGCCCCTGCAAGCAAACACAGAGCTCAGCAAAGTGAAGAGTGAGGAATGATGTCAGGAAACCTTCGCTTCTTGGGAAAACAGAGCCCAAAGGTGAATGCTGTAATCCTGATGGGGCTGAACAAATACTGTAGAATGAGCAGCAGCAGATGCAGCAGTATGGCCAGTTAGAAACAATACTCAAGCTTGGCGCCTGACAACTGTTGTGAAAAACTGTCAGAAGCAGGCAGATTTCTGTAGCAAAAGAAATGATGCCATGGTTCCCTCTGAGGTTTTACATTCCTGGTGTTCAGACTCTGCATGGTAGTATCAGGACGTGTTTTAATACCTTGTTTGAGTCTGGTCATCCTCAAGGTTAGCTTTGTCATGTTATTTATTCCCTTTTGCAGGTTCTGGCCTCTCTATAAGGTTAAATCTATAACAATAAGATATATACATAAGTTACTGTCTCACATCATGTTGTGGTCTATTTAATGACTGTAAAAGTATCCAGCCAGAGAACTCTGTGGGCTGATTTGTTTCTTCAGGCACACTCGGACAGTGTTATTTTCCCTTACTGAAGCTAAATTTGAAGTCCTCCTGAATGGTGCCACGCATTTCTTGTGGACAGCATCAAAGTCTCTGAGTGCAGTGGGCCTTTCAAAGGAGTATAATGAAAAAGGGCTGCCATTTCTATCGCACAAGATCTGACAAAGTGCCTAACCTGCTCAGTGAGGAGTAGCAAAGAGAGATAACGCAAACAAGCGACTGGTTAGAACAGCTACGTTTCCAGCTCACTAGTGACCTAGATCTCTTTCTTAGTAAAGCCAGACCACAGTTGAGATGGAGAGGGAACATTAAACCAGTGAAGTTGCCAAACATATAACCATTTGTCTGCTGGAGGAAAGAAATCATATCTTGACAGATTATCTTTTATGGCAAAGTTTAAAAAATCGGTCATTATATTATATCTATCTTAAAGTCACTTTGTCTCGTGCTGTTTTGATTTTGAAGGTATAAGCAAGCAGTAACCTCTGTTCTAAAAATATGAGTCCAATGTGGAAGTGTTAAAAACTGTAGTTTATCGAGGATCCGCTTGAGGCTGGCTCCGGAAGTACCGGAAACCACATACACACCAATTCAAAAAAGTGGATCTTTACAGCAGAAATAAACATGTTTACAGCCAGGTACAAAAGACTGTAGCTGTTAGCTAGGAGGCTCAAAGCCCGCCTCTTTACCTCATCCTGGCTCGACAGCAGCAATATGGCTGCCGTCGACGATTGGCCTCAAAACAGCGCTTCAGAAACAGATGGGTGACGTCACGGATACTATGTCCATATTTTATACTGTCTGTGGCTGTAAGTTGCAGAGCCCAAACAGCAGTGTGCACTCATTCACAATACTAATATCTGTGAACTGCTTACAAACAATAGATTGTGTAAATAATGGACGTAGTATCCGTGACATCGCCCATCTGTTTCTGAGCGCTGTTTTGAAGCTAATCGTCAGCGGGTGCCATATTGGAAATGCTTACCGCAACCTAACTTCTGTCGAGTGATTGTGACGTAAAGAGGCGGGCTTTGAGCCTCCTAGCCAACAGCTACAGTGTTCCCACCTTTCAATCAAGTCAGCTGTGCCTCTCATAATGGAAAACTGGTAATCTTGACTTGATATTTTCGAAATTGCAGCGTTCTGAAGAAATTCACCCCTGTACAGTGTGTGCTGATCAAGAAATGAGCATAGACTGTAAATAAAACGGACAGCGTTACTCCGCCTCTTCCCATTGTATGGTTCTGAAGCCAAAAAATCCCTCTCCTGGGCGCCGCCATTGTGCAGCCAGAGCCTGTGAAGCCACTGTAATAAGCTCCGCCCTACAGCGTAACGTCACAAGACGCTGTGTCCTTTGAAGTTTCACTCTACGGCGGCTGTGAATCAAAGGAAACCTGGAAGTAAAACCTCGTTTTTTAAACTCTAATACTAACGAAGAAGAAACTTTTCAGGAAAAAGAGGCCTTGAGCACAAAACAGTCAAATACTAACTACATATCACCACAGCATACGGATGGGAACGGAACTTCTCCCTTGGAAATGAGCTATCCAGACTACACTCGTTTTTTGTACCAGGCTGTAGCGGAAGTGTTAGGGTTACATGAGTTAGGGTCACAAGTGTAAAGTTACAAGCGGCAACCTCCGGCCGCAAGGATTGAAGCAAATGCAGCTTCAATTCTCACGGCTGGAGATTGCCGCTTGTAACAAACCTAAAACACACATAACTACTTAGTTCTTTCATTCTTAGAGTTTTGTTAATGTGCCATGATAGCACTTCAGTGTGAACATGTTTAAACACCCTTGGAGCTTCACTTCTTAAAGCCCTTAGAACTCTGCACTCCACAAACAGCTCCAAGAGAAGAGAAAAACCTACACAAGTGTTTCTGCTGCTTAAAGTCAATTCATACCCAGATATTCCGTCATATTTAAACCCTCTTCTTTCTATACCTTTACATGAAGTAATGTAAAAACCTTGAACTCTTTGTAATAGCTGTGCTGTTTTTCCCAACAGGTGATGCACACAGCCACAATGCCCAAAGAAGATTCCAACCTGATGGAAACCCTCAACACCAAGGGCCCGGCGGCGGTCACTCTCACGTCCCAGATGATGTTTTCAGGTTAAGCCTTACCAAGGGAGTGTCCATGTCTCTTCCATCCTCACCTCTGCTGCCAAGACAGTCCTACCTGATGCCTCTACGCCCTGGAAAAAGATCGCCAGGTACTGTTTCTACTTTCCATTTGAGCTCTTCTTTTTGATTGTTATTTCTACACTATGTTTGCTATGTTGGTTTTCTGCACCCTACATCACCATGAGTGTAAAAACAGACAAGCTAAATGTGCTCCAAGAATAACATTTGTTCTCATCTTTGTACAGTACTTCAGTCTCTTAATGGGAGCTTCATTTGTCTCTGTGGGGCTTTTGCAGGATTTTTGAACATCTGACAGCACTGCAGGAAAGATGGCTCATCTCTGCCCCCAACACACTGCTTTTAACTTAGAACTCTCTGTGACAAGTCAAACTATTTTGAGCATTTATAATTCTTGGAAATTTAAAGTGATCCAGGATACAGGGCTTTAAGAAAGTCACGATACCTGCACCACTCCTGTTCCTGAAATTAAGACGCTGAGCTCACACTGGTTACAAAGAACCGTTCTTGTTTCTTCATCCTCTTATTTGATCACCTAGTGTTGATGTGAAGTCGTCGCGTGTTTACACTTTGCTGACTAGTAATGGGTGTGTGTTTACACTGGATCTCATTGTCAGTCCTCCTCAGACGCCTTCTATCCACCACATTGGGAACATGGTTGTCAGCAGCTGTGGGGTGCTTCAAAGCAAAGGGAGGGGGGATACCTTTGTAGCTGAACTTGTTTCAACCTGAGTCTTTGTATTCTGGAGACTTGGCAAAGAGGAGAGAGATCCTTTAAGTGGTCAATGTGGCCCCACTCACATGTGGCACTCATCTGTGGGCTGTTGTGGCCTTTGTTTAGAGTGGTAACAGCTTTGATCTGTTTAGTGTAAAGATGAGTTGATGGGAAGGGGGAAGTGCGGTTTAAGCCTAATGCAAACTTTGTGTTGTACAAGTTCACGTCTCTTTGGAGGAATTTGGTATTAGCTGTTGGACTCTTTGAGTTTTGAATTAGCTTTCTGAAAAGGATAAGCCGTATTCTAATTTCATCTACAGATTAGGATGGAGGTTTGATGTTTGCTGCTGTGTTTTTGTTCTGAACCCTGATTTTCTGTGCACCTCTTCAGCAATTCCAAATATAATATTGGACTTGCAAGCTTGAAATTTGGACGCAGTACATTATCCAAATCTTTGATGGAAAGCTGGAATTGTAACTGCTCAGTCCCCAGTTTATAAAGCAGAGGTAAAACCAATGCACACCGTTTCAGATTGCCAAGTAGACTTCAATTTGCCTGGACCACACTCAGGTTAAAACTATTCAAATCTATTCAACTACTTCAGGTGAGACAGGGATTGTGATGACTGCTTTAAAGCCATCAAAGGTAGCACAGATGAAATTTTCATTTACTGACATAAAGGGAAGGACCAGAGAGGAAAGAGAAGAGAGAGAGAGAGAGAGAAAGAGAGAGAGAGAGAGAGAGAGAGAGAGAGAGAGAGAGAAGACAGTGAGTTTTGTGAAGGTGAAAAGGGCCTTTGGGACAGAAGAAGGGGGAACACTCATTAAAGGCATATTCCCACTTGGAGTGCTCTGAGGCATGGAAAAGGGGGAAAAAATGAACTGACAAGAAAGGATGTCACGGAGGACAACCCTGGAGAGACGGCTAAGGGGGGATGGTTTGTAGGTTCTCCTGCACTGTCCTCGCAGGTAACTGTGAAAACCCGTCGGGGGAGAGTTCACACCTCCAGTTAATAAACACATACTGCAGGAAATGTCTCAGCTCTGTGACGAAGACAGCGTAGGTCATAATGCTGTGGTGTCTTCTTGGTGAGCCCAGGAAGAGACAGTCTCAGACTCACCTCAGTCTAAATGAGCTGGTTTTACACTACTGAAGAGGGGAAGGATTAAAAAAATGCAATGCTTTTATGTAAGAAAGAAAAGTGTCAGGGAGATTTATTCATTTTATTAAGCTCAGACTCTTCAACATGTATGTTTTCTTGATCTTTGGATTAACAGGAAATGCTCTTTAATCTTTGGCTCATTATTAAAAGAGCTGGAAAGGTGTTTATGTCCACTTATGGATTCGCCTGCAGATTACTGCATCTTGCACACAGATGTTGAACCCACAGAACTTAACACATGGAAATGAAGGGAAGATTTATGGCGACACAGGACTACATTAAAGAAGATACATGCATATCCAAATAAAAACACAACACAACAATAATTAAGGCAATATGTTTGTGGCTTGTTACATTCAGTGTGACGCACTCTGATCAAGCCCTCATGATGTATGTAATAACACAAACACGAGAGAAGTAACGACTCTGGCTGATCTTAAGGTTTTGGTATTCAAATTATTGTAACAATTAATTTATAGACGGTGTCTGGTTTATATGTATTGGGTCTATGAAAAACACCTGTGATCTCTAGTCTAGGATACATTTTATTGAAATCAACAAGATAACCTATAGAAATGGCAAATAATCTCAAGAACTGAGTAATCAACCTCAGTCATTCTTCTGACATTTATCCCTACATGCAGCACATCCATCATTGACTTCTTTCACACATCCATTTGTTCTCCCTCCCCATCACAGCTCTATCAGATGCCTTTAAGGGGAAGTGGTTTCGCAGATTCCGCGAGCGTTTTGTGGCTTGGCTTCATTTCCTGACACATTGGATAATCTATGGCAGTTGGGACGGCTCAGACTTAGTGGTCGTTCTTTTCATGCAAACTTCACAGGGGGACAAACAGAGAAACATTCAGTTAATTAGGAGTGTGACGGATGCCTGAGCCGCAAAGTCCTGGTGGCGTTGAGTGCCGCAGCTTTGATCAGCTAAGCCCAGAGCTTAACCATGAAACAGAGCAGCCTGACATGTGTTGAACAGCACCTAGGCTTTATGGTCTTAATAGTTTACAGGCACCCTGAATGCCCAGAGAAGGACATTTATTGAGGGAATGTTTCCTGAATGGATTCAACCTATACAGGTCAGAGGTTGCGTATAGAGGAACTTGAACCTCGATCTTAAGTGGGTAGAGTAAACTTGACGACACAGTAAATGTGGTTTTCAAGTCTTCTTTTCTCCTGATGGTTAAAAACTCCCAGAGCGTCACCTCTGCCAGTCTCCTGGGTATCTCCACAGTGACCTCCTCTGGTTGTTTAATGTTACTGATGCAGAGTTGGATTAAAAACATCTGTTGTACCAACAATCCTGTGTGTACAAGATGATGCTTTTGCTGCTTCCTCCATAACTTTACAACCACATATTATATACAGCTAAACTACATCCCTGACGCCCTGTAGCAGGATGGTGTGTGCTGAACCAGTCAATGTATCAGAAATGATTTAATGTTTATTAGACATGAGTCACAGTGGCTCTCTGGAGGGTGAAGGGTGGTGGATACAGAGGTCATTCTGGTGTTTTCATCATATGATTGTATACAAGATTTGTGACCTTTCTGTAGTCTCATGACAAAACTGTTTGCCACACACTTTTCCTCCCTGCCAGCCTGGGAGGGATCATAAAACAGCAACTCATATTGATTTACTGCTGTCATGGGCAGGGTATGGTATTAATTAGTACATCTGCATAAAGGGCTACAGGGACAATGGCCAGTCGTCTATGTTTTGTGTATTCAAATGAGTTGAGTGGATCTTTGATGGAGGATTAGGTGCTGCTGGTTGACTGGCTGATTTATTTATTGATTAGAGAGGTAGATCTTCAAATCACCACCAGAGAGCAGAGTTCACTGTTCTGACATGACTTCTCTTTATCAAAGGTAAGGTTGGGTGATGTCTACCAGATTGGTTTATGACAGAACATTGCTTTGGACGATGATGACATGTTTTATTTCTTGGTGGGGGCGGGGGCCAGGGCAGCACTTTTGTAGCTGCAGACAGAGCAATGCATGAGTTACAGCAGAGGTTCCTAAACTTTTTTATCCCGCGACCCCCAAAATATACACTACCGGTCAAAAGTTTCAGAACTACCCACTTTTTTCAAGTTTGTTATTGAAAATTATGCAGTTCAATGTCTTATTGTGCTCTGAAATGAAAACATCGAACAAATAAACAATCGAATTTCAAAAATAAATCATGGAATCAATTCATAACCCAAAACGTAGTCTAAACTTTTGACTCATCGAAGTAGCCACCTTTGGCACCTTTTTCTTGCCACTTATTAACACATTAATTTCTGGAGTACAAGACTGTTCAAATATTGCTCACGAGGGTATGGTTCCACAGTGTGTTCCAACACTACTTTTATGCAGACAGAGGGAGTTGGAAGTAATCAAGAACAGTTGGGACACCTGTAAGAATTGGTAGCACCAACTTTCAAGGCTTGACTAACCTCAATTACTGCAGAACAGCAATCCATTTCTTGTTCCCTGAAAAAGGCCTTTTTGTATAATTCTGAAATGTACATTCTTTTTTCAGTTTTGGGTAATCTTACCCTTTTTTTTTTTTGCCTCTGGCAGTTCACCACTTACCTTTGTACCATTTAAAGCTATTCAATGGATGTGAACTGCTTGGATTTCAATAAAAAGTGGAAAAATTGGGGTGTTCTAACACTTTTGACTGGTAGTGTAGGTGCCAAAGACTTGCGGCCCCCACTGTCCCTTAAAGTGATTTAATGTGGCTTCATTTAGGTGGTGTGCAGAAAATTAACCTATCTATATGAGCATGTGTCTGTGTTTCCTGTGCCTTTATGAAGTAACCTACTGCTACTGATGCTTTTGATAATTAGCTGTTCACTAACCCGAAACTTAGGAGTCATCTGGCAAAAAGAAAGGCAGAAAACTCATTACATAATCTATTTTCAAGGTTTTATTTGAAGTTTAGATACTATTTGTGTCCATATTTTTTACTATAATGGATAAAATGTACTATTTTTAGATGTTTTTTTTTTTTTTTAAATCTGGAAGAAATCTCACAACCCCCCATTTGTGTCTCCCGACCCCCCAGGGGTTCCTAACCCACACCTTGGGAACCCCTGAGTTAAAGCATGACAGGCTGTAAGCTCAACAACCCAAATGTCAAAATGACCTCAAACCACAAAACTAGCCGTGATGGTAAAGGATGATCGAAACAGAGGGCGGTGTAATGAAGGACAGCATGAGGTGGGACTCAGGTCTACTGGTTGCATCGACAAGTCTTGCTCGTTTAATGACTGACTGCTAAACCACTTTTGTACCAGATGGCAGTTATATCATCTGCTCTGCTGCCATCTGAGATGCTGCAGGATTTCCCAAATACTTCCACATACTTTTGCACACAGATGAGGGGTCTTTTAATCTATATGTTATGACAGCAGACGACTACATGACTGATGACTTTCAGCTGTCTTCAATTGACCGTGCTGTAAATCGTCTCAATCCTTATCTGAAAATGCTGCAAGATTTTTTTCCCCCCTCATCATCCACGCAGGGTGATGACCCTGTTGATGCTCTAAATATCGAGGAAACCCTGCTGTCTTTGGACTCTTAAACAAAAGTCAACCCTGTGAAAGTTCTCAGCAACTCTAGGCCTGCCAGACCTGTGTGAGTTTAAGGGAAAGCCAATCAGATGGCAACATTTTCTAACAGTGGTCTGTTACCTTGACCTCTTTGTTGCTTATCTCCTCCTTATCTCTGTGTTGTGGCAGCAGCACCACAGCTGACCAAAAGCACGAATGCTCTACATCAGTGGTTAGCTGTTTGAACCACTGCACAGCCATTAAAGAGTGTTTTTGTTGTGGTTATTAAGAACTTAAAAACGTCTCTGTTCTTTGAGATTTCTCTCCTTTTTTTTTTGGGAGCAGAGGTTTTAGCTTCAGAGGATATTATCACAGCAGACCACATAAAACAACACTGAAGATAATTTTGTTAAGCTCTGGCGGATTTCTTCATGGATTTATGTGTTTTTGTTAAGCCTCATGGTTTTATAGTAGTCATTAACAACATGTGCAAGTTCAAGGACAGTGTCTGCTTAAAGTGAAACCACTTCTGTTAACAGGATCATAGGATTCAAAATGATTTAATTGCCTTTAGCTTTAACTAATTACCTCCAGTCATTTTCAGATTTTCATCTTTATTACAAATACTTAAAATTTCCATGCTAGCGTCGAAATATGTTCTAACATCACACATTTCCCAGATGATTACATCTTTTCGATCATTTATGTTCACTGTACATCCACTCCTACATTTCCAGATGAGTGCAATTATTCTGCAGTTCAGTCAAGAGGAGAGTAACTCTCTTCAAAGCCCATTGTAGCCCCTTTGAGGTGAGCTCTCCTGAAGTTAACTCTGGGGGTATTGACAGTAACCAGACAGCCCTGAGGGAATATTGATGCCTCTCTGAGAGCCGAGCTGTAAAAGGCCTTGTGATGCGGCAGGAACCCTTTGAAAGGTTCCTCTGATGAGCAGCGCCCAGTGAAAAGTTCTATCCAGCTCTCCACTTCACTGCACTTCACTACTCCCCGGCTTTGGCTCCTTATCACATCCAATCCCCCCCTTTTTCATCTGCAGAGGAATCCCAACTCACCTAATGCCTAAGAGACCAGAATAAACTGCCCCTGCTTCTTCAGTCAGTTCATATCACATAGAGGTGTATCATACCAGATTGTTAATGGCTATGGGAACGGAAGAATCTCCTTTACATTGCTTAAGTTATTACTATTGCCTTTTGGAAACCTATGACTGTGTGCAGACTCAGAGTCAAATGAGAGAAATACATAATTCATATCAGCCTGTGAAACAGCATGTGTGAGATTAGTGATGACTATTCAAAATGTAGTGTTTCACAAAGATTACCAGTCTCTCCTGGTGGTACAGGAGACTGTTTGTCAGACCTTGAATGAGTCATAAATTAGCATTTGTATTTTAGTTCACAGAGCACCATGCCCATAATACTGTCTCAGCTATTTTGTATCCATAATGGAAAAGAAATAAAAGGCTGGGTGCGGTTGTTAACAAGGGCAAGTATATCTAATGCTGTCAGACATTCAGTGGATAACACTCAGCTGGTAAACCAGAGGAATCAGGGACCTCAGGACCTCATATGGTCTGACAGATGAATCTGGTCCCTCTGTCCCTCTGAGAGACTTTTATCTCACTTGATTCATGTAGGGACAATCACAACTGTTTATTGGGATTGGGCAGGTTTAGGTGGGTTTAGGCATAAAAAAAATAAAGTGAATCTAAACTTTATTCTACCAGGAATATTCCCAAGGACAAACAAAATCTCTTTTACAAGGCAGCCCTGATCAAGAGAGCAGCATACAGGCAGAGGTGTCAAAAGTATTCAAATTCATTAGTCAAGTAGAAGTATCGATACTAGGGTTTAAAAAGACTTCTGTAGAAGTTGAAGTATCAACTCAAGCTTTTTACTCAAGTAAAAGTGTAAGAGTACTGGTTTCAAAACTACTTAAAGTATAAAAGTAAAAGTAATGTAAGGGGAAAAAAATGTCATTAAGGAAAAAGCTTAGGCTGCGCCACAGGGGCCTATAGTGCCTCTCCTCCACCTCCCAAAAGAAACGCTTCTTAAGGCCATAATGACTATAATGTTATATTAATATGTTAATGTTGAAATATTTGGTTTGCACCTGTTTCAGTCGCCTCCATGTCCATTGAAAATGAATCCATTTTTGTACAATGCAAATACATTAAAGCAGTGTTTTTCAACCTTTTTTGAGCCAAGGCACATTTCTTACATTAAAAAAAATCCTGAGTCACACCACCAACCGAAAGTGTTACAAAATGACACATTTAATCTCTCAATTTATTAATCTGTTTATCTGAGGGAGGATCTTTGGCCACTTCTTTAACTGTGTCAGGTTGAAGCATCTTATTTGCAATGGTCTTTGCAGGTAGTATTAATGTCTCTGCCACAGTGTGTGGCTTTTTTGATTTGGCCACGAGTTCAGCTACTAAGTAGCTAGCTTTGAGAGCTCTCGCAGACACCGTTGTAGTTTTTCTCATAAAAGTTGCCTTTTCCACCACCCTTATTACGCTCTTCATCCAGGTTAGAATTTTGTCCAGGGCCCAGTTTGGAATTTTCATTCATCACTGTTGTACACCTACTTTTTGTCACATACACCTCTCACATGCATCATTAATTCTATTGTCTTAAATGAACAAGGTCAGTATGACGAGTATTGAATTACTCCACCAGTCACTACAGTGCAGGTACAGATGCACTACATAGCAAATTATTTGCAGTATATAAATAATATTTTTTGGGACTAAGTGAAATTGGAAAATGTCCCACGGCACACCTGACGATCTGTAACGGCACACTTGTGTTCCCCGGCACAGTGGTTGAAAATCACTGCATTAAAGAACCATATGTGTACTACACTTAAAGATGACATGCCGGAATGAAAACAAGGCGAAGTAAAATAGGAGTAACAAGGTTATTTTTAAAATGTAAGGAGTAGAAAGTACAGATAATTGCGTGAAAATGTAAGGAGTAGAAGCAAAAAGTCGGCTGAAAAGTAATTACTTCAGTAAAGTATAGATACCCAAAATTTCTACTTAAGTAAGGTAACAAAGTATTTGTACTTTGTTATTTGACACCTCTGCATACAGGTTTCAACAACTGACTCAAACCAGAGGTCATTATATCACATCATGAATCAGCGGCATTAAGCAATAAGGACTTCCTGTTGCGGGTCAACAGGTTAGGGTTTAGTATCTGTTTGTACTGTAATCTAAATGTGCATACAAAAACTAAATAACGCCCCACTAATGGTCTGTGATTGGATGCTGAAACTCGCTTCCTGGTCTAGCAGTGGACTGCTATGTCACATATTTCAATACTATATTACACTGAATGTAGTTTCAAGTGAAATGTAGGCCTACATCCGAACATAATGCCCATTGACAAGAAGGAATGAATGAGTTCGGCATGCTGCATTCAGTTTTTTTGGCCGAATATATTATTTCTCACTTTGGAGTTGAAGAGGGGCATTTTGGATCATAACAGGGGCCGTTGTGAGACTGCCTTCATTCTCTTTGCTGCACAAAGAGAACACACTGTCTTATTGAAAAGCTGAAATGTGAAGAAGTCAGAGTCCATCGTGAAGAATTCTGGGGGGGGAAAACTCCTTGATCATTTCCTAACTGTGGACAATCCTCTCTTTCTCTGGCTTTGACTGTACGCTGTAAGTTGTTGGTCATAGGTATTCTGCTGTTTGGTATGTGTGTATGTGTGCCTGCTGATTGATGGCTCGCTGGTCATGGATTCCTGAGTCTCAGAGTGAATACCAGCGAGTGAAGAGTCCTCTGTAGTCACAGCTCGCCTGAATGCTTTACCCCAGAGAGGCTGTTTTTTCTCAGTTTTTCATCCTTTACCTATCTCCTTCCCTTACCCTTCAGTTTGTTTATTTCTCTGCCAGTATCCATAAACATGTATTATTTTTGTAGATGCACATCAACACACTTGTTCAGGTAACATTGAAAGTAACTAGTGAAGTGTTTTCTGCCAGAATAAAAGAGGAAGGGAACCGGTGATGCTGTAATTAGGAAACTTAAAGCTCCTGTAAGGATTTCTTAGCTGTTTATTAAACCGGGTGAAATAAACACAGAGGCCTCTGAGATGTAGCTACAGAAACAGACTTGATTTATTTTGTTCATAGAAAAAAAAAATTGAGTGATATTTCTGACTGTCGAAAAACAACAGGATGAGATTTTTCTTTTTTTCTTTTTTCTTTTCTTTTTAACTGTATTTTTATTTGGAAAGGGAAACAATACAAAATTTACATCACTACGATAATTGTATTTATTCTTTTCCCGTCTTTTATATGCGTATGCAAATAGTATAGCCACTCAGTCCTGAAATGTTTCTATCCTCCATCTTTCCAGGTGAATGCATCCATTTATACTCATAACATTTAAACACACACATATACAATAATCCTCACCTCTTGAGTCAGTAATCAACATTCATTTTCCTGCATACATCTATTACACAAACCATCAGATATATAACTATTTACATAAGAACTAGGGGAGCTTAGATTTATGTTTTATTCTCTAAGGAGGGGGAGGGTTAATACCTTGTTGGTGGAGTCATACAAAATCTGCTCACACTGGAGCTATAAATTGAATCCACTTATTCAAAATTTGATAAAAATGTGTCCTTTTGAATCATCAGAGAGTAAGCAGACTTCTCCATTTTAAATATTTCCAAAATTATTCCAAACCAGTCATCCACTGTTGGTACTGCTGGTTTAAGCCAGGATGAGATTTTTCATCAGAAAGCACCACCTACTCATAAACGAAACAAAAACAGCTAATACAAAAAGAGGTACTGATTTGTCCACAGGGGGTGCCAAAGTCAACACTAACCAGAGATTTCTCACAGGAGCTTTGAAATAAAGTACCATATAATCTCCAATACAAATCAGACTGGTATATCAGATGTAGTATGTGTTTTTGAGGGTAAAGGATTTAAACTGCGACCTACAAAAGACTACAATGTGCATTTTCTGTGTAGTTGTGCAGCTCTTTCTAGTACCATCTGTTTTCACCATGTGGACTTTGCAATCCTGCTAGCTCCCAGTATGTTAGTTGAGCCCAGCCATCAGAAACTTTGACAGTTGGAATGGACCCACAGCCTGCGACTAATCCGCCTTGAGTCGCTTCCCCCAAAACCCCAAATCAGCACTCCACAAGGTTTATTTACTTCTTAATAAGCCACTGTTCCCCTTGAATGCAATATTGTGACCTTGAAGAAGAAATAAGCTGTACAAAAGTTGTCAGTGTTGCTATGTTTCCCAGTATGCCTTGGGCAAAAGCAACTTCTTGGAAAACACAACAAATTTTCAATCGTGTCAGGTTGTATGCAGTGGGTGATGGCAGCAGCTGCATTAGCAGTCATGATGGCACATGAGGCTTTAGTTAGTACAACGCCATCTTCTGGGTAAAATACTATAACACAATAAAATACCTCTCTATATTTTACACTGTTATTGGTCACATTTTATAACATGCAGCCCACTTTTTGATGGAAAAAATCTAGCATGTATGCATCTCATACACCAAATTAACCTGACATTGCAGTTTTATATGTCCTCTACTGACTATTTGATTCTTGTCTTGCTTGTCACACATGAAGTCAGCATATTTTTTAGTAAAGATGTGACTACAGGAAAAACTGATTAAACCTGGCACAAGAAAATGAAAGAACACATGTTGTATAATTTATCAAAACCTAATCAGTCCTCTTATTTGTATCTTATATTTTACTCTCGACTCCAGCTGCATCTTTCCATCTCATTTTCAAAACAGTCTTTTAGTTTTCCTTTACTCTAATGAGCTCTCGCCTGCTTTTGGAGGACATCAGAATGAGGTGTTTCTCATTGTCCTCTCAGCATGGGGTAAGTCCAGAATACTGAGACTTAATGCATTTTAATTTGTTGAGTCTGGCTGTTAGAGTGTGGGGACGTGTTGAGAGTGTGATGACATTTTTTCCCTAGTGGTTTCTACTTTATTTCCAAAGATCACATTCAGGGGTTGTTGTACATATATTTATATATAATTGCCTAGCAAGTTCTTCATCAATTATCATGCTTGCAAACAGATTTACATTCTGGATATTGCCTCCAAAGTGAGAGCACATTTAATTCACCCCTCTCTCTCCCTCTCTTTCCCTCTCTCTCTGTAACACTGTCCTTCAAGGGTCACATGTCTGACACTTTCATCTCTGTGACCTTTTCATGCCTGTTATAAACTGCAATTGCTCGTTCGTCAGCACTTCCATCTCGAAGGCCAGAGCGGTAATGACACCCTGTTAAATCTCAAGATGAGATTTTGAATGGCGAGGAAACCCCTGTGTGTGTGCTTCTTGTGACATGTACTGGTGCTCAGACATCAGAGTCTCGCTGAAGGACCGCTCCGTGCATTATCAGCCCTCAGATGTTGCCCCAAAATTGCCCCTTGATAGCTCGCCTCATGTTTGGATCCTGTGTTCCCATTGTTGTTAACTGAATCTGAACTTCAGCATATGGTTTAAATTACTCAAACCGTGCCCCCTGTTGTTTTTAGATGAATACACTCAGTGGAACATATTCGGTGGTGCACTTCTGGTCCAAGATATTTACCTGAACTAAGTGTGTCTCACACAGAGCCCCCTCTGTCTCTGTAGTTCCACTTTAATTGGTGCCGTGTGACTCCTGCTTAATAGGTTCTGCCTGACCATCTGCAGACGAGTGCAGACAAACTTCTGTAAAGACTGTTTCACTGAAACAGCTCCCTTCTGGTTTAGATCTTATCTATGCACACTAATCAAATACTTTGTTACATCTCACATGAGCTAGGAATCCATTCTTTAGATGTTTGTGCTTTTCTTTTCAGTTATTCCACCACATACTAAGTCTTCTTTTTCTAGATTGCTTTAACTACAGGCTTCAGTTTTAAGTCCTTTTAATTTTTACATCATGACTTCATGCAAACAAGCAAGAAAACACAGTTTGCAGAGACCAAAGCTCTCTGAGGGTATCAAACGCACCATCCCTCACTATGCATTTCAAGCCGCATATCCATAGATGGCACTGTGCGTCAAGCTGACTTTAACTCTCCTGCTCGGTTTTGTTGCAATGACATTTCCAGATCATTTCCCTCTCACATAGCTGCTGCTTTAACCCCTGCTGTACCCCCTCCACGACCTCCACTATTTGTATCTGTATCCAAGACATAACAGCTGTGGTTTGAAGAAATTGTTCAATCAGATTAAGAGGATTTCTTCTCTCTTGAGGTGGGAGTGACTGGTTATCAAATGTGGTAATAGGAAATTACTATCTCTGCTCCCCCATCTAATCTCTTGTGTTATGACTGGGGTTACACATACAGTCATCTGATAAAAGGAGTCTGGAGGAGGAGGAGGAGGAGGGGTCCGGATTGGGTTGCAGTAGGTCAAGGTTTGAGATGCATGTAGGAGTGGCGTAAGGAGAGGCATGCTGTTGGCATATTGTGTGGATTTATGGATCTAAATTATACAGTGACCTCCTGTTTTTATGTTATTTCCTGCAGTTTCAATTTTGTTTTGCTTTTGTTTCTGGATCCTGGATTTTATTTCTTTGTTACACAAGCAACTGAAGGATAGAAGTAAGTACTCAAAATGTGCACAGCTAGGTATCCTCCGAGAAGATGTTTGTTTCTTGGCTTAGTATTTAGTCTACTGTCTTTGCTGGATCTCCTGCTTATATAAACAATTACATCGCCACTCCAGGGGAAGATTAGTCGTCCTTTGCTACTTCTCAATAAAACTTTTTTTTTTCTTACTTCTACTCAAGGTTGATTAAAGGAGGCAGGTCTGCAGAATGTTTTAGATAACAGTGGTAACTTTTTCAGTGCACTCAAAGATGGAAAATGCTGCAAAAGGAGCTCTAGTAGGCTGAGTGTGTGATAAAGTTCAGCACAGTGAGCAAGCATTCTGCGTGCCGCTGTGGGATTTTCTAATTCTGTCACAGGGTGAGCAAAGGGAACAGAGCAGCCAGCTAACCTCCACTCCTCACTAAAGGCATAAAGGCGGTCCATAGAGGACTGTACCGCTGCCCTAGATACATCATTTGACTTACACAAGGACGCCTGGACCTAAATGTAACTGTATGTTTGTTTGGAGGTTTACTTTCAGTGGACTTCTAACGGATCACAACGCTTCCATGTTTGTTTGAACACTCGTTTTGAAAGTTCACAAAGAGGATAATTGTCGCGGTTTCCTGCTGCAGTTTACATTCCCATAGCTGGTGAGCAGCATTTTACTGGGAGTCTCCAGCCATGCAGACAATATTCTGGGTTGTCAAGACAGACCAGAGCTGCTATCAGCGCAGGGAGCTGCCTAAGAGAGTGTGTGTGTGTTTGTGTGTGTGCAAGTGAATTTATGTGAGCTACGGAGTGCAGCCAAGCCTGTCCAACTAAGACACCACTGCCTCTCATCTCTAGTCCCATCTGGAACACGTTAATCCAGCGAGAACTCTCTCTCTCTCTCTCTCTCTCTCTCTCTCTCTCTCTCTGTTTCTCTCATTCTCTCCTCCTTTGCCCCCCCTCCTTCTTTCTTGCCCTGTCTGACACTCTCTCTCCTCTCTCCCTCATTCTCCCTGTATCTTCAATTCGTGCTAGCAGGTCCAGTCAGGAAGCCCAAATATGTGGAGAGCCCTCGCGTTCCTTCTGATGCCATCGTGTCAGCGCTGAGGAAGGTGGCCGATAACAAGGAGTCCTCCCACAATGGTGAGTTTTGCTCCTCGTTTACTTGTGTGCTTGTCTGCTTGTGTTATTCCAGTAATTGGAATCACTTAGACCTTAAACACACTGGCTTAAGAATGAGAAACATACAAGTTGTTTGCTGGAAGTCACAACTTATCCCTCATATGTTGATCACTCGATGAAGCTGTGTGCATAGCTTTGTTTGTGGGGTCAGGAAAAGGTCTGCTGAATGAAAGGATTGCACGAGTTCTTGCTTGAATGATCCATGCAAGTATGACTGTGTTTGAGCAGTGTTCCTTCGTGTAACCTCTTGTACAAACACACAACAGTGCCATGTTTATTTCAAAGTGTGTGTTTGGATTACAGAGGAGTCAGTGGGAGACATTGTCTGCCCAGAGCACAGGAACCATTTCACTTGAACATAACGAAGAGAAGACCTTAGATTTCTCAGTAATTGGGCATTTCATATGTGTTCCTGTGTTTCTATGTTTCTGGGAGATGTGCTTTTAGTGTAACTGCCAACTATTCTCCTCTGTGTTGGGCGTTGTGTGTTTGTTTGTGTAGGGGTAATGTTCCTCTAAGTGGTCTGTTTTGGTTTCCAGCAGAGCAGGGCAGGCTCAAATTCCTCCCATAGGCTTAAGCAGAGTTGTAGGACGCGTTATCTTTAGCAAAAAGGCAACACAGAAAGTAGTGCCATCTGACTGGCTCACATACGCAGACAGTAGTAACCCAGCGCAGCACAGTCACTGTTGACTGTTACATACCAATCCACGAGGGTGTGTCTGACATTCTGCTGGCACTGAGCAGCGCTCCGGCTCAGAGCGGACTACCGGCAGATTGTGGACACCAGATAAATGTTATCTCATGACAGCGGGTGTGCTGGCACTGTTAGAAAGCTAATTGTGTGAGCTGTTTGATTTCAAAAGAAAGAAGGAACTGGTTTGGATTTTTTGAACCGAAATGTATGGTGAGAATTTGTGTCATGAAAATATCACCTGTTCATAAACATACACTTTGTCATTCCTGTACTGTTATAGAAACTAGGGGTGCAACAATTCTTTTTAACAATGATTGGTGGTTGCCGATACGATTAAAGGACAACATTGGTTCATTTAGAACAATACGATCCGGTGCGATTCAGTGACTGGAAATCGATTCAGTAACTTTTTAGCCAACAATTCAACCAGTGTGACCGTGAAATAAATACTTGATACTGGACAGTCCTAGTTTCCTGTTGTTGCCGTGATGTTTTTCTCCCGAGCCAAGTTTTGGCCTTGTCTCTGACTAAACATGCTGGCGAGGCCTGAGGCTTCTCCAGAGCTGATGTTACCTTGAGGAACGCTGCAAGAGGTGCCTGGACGGCCGGTGTTGTGTGAAATCCCATGGCGCCTTAGTAGGTGGTTGGATAGATTTGTGGTGTTGCCGTGGTTCTTTACCTGACCTTTACATATCCTACAAACAGCGAGCGACTTATGTAGAACATCTCCGTCTTTGCGAAAGCCAAAGTGTTTCCACACACTGGACCGCAATGGTGGCTTGATGATTCCTCGCTCGCCAGCTTCTCCTCTGCCATCCGCCATGCTATGTTTTGTTGTCTGCTGGCACGTGGCGATGACGTCACAGACAGGCAGCCTGAATTGAGTAATGTTTAACGTCTTTATCATTAATAGTGCAAAAAACCCCCACATCCATATAAAGTCTGCCGTGCCTAAATCCAATGCGTTATTTCCTAGTATCAATACAATGGATTTATTCCCTTTTTAAAACGATGTTAGATTGATATATGTCGACGGAAGGCCAACTTGCTGAGCACAGATCAATGTAGTCGAATCATAGGAACATCGATACATCAATGCAGTAGGTTAATCGTTACACCCCTAAAAGAAACACTCTGTCTTTAGCCCACTGCTAGAGAAGAAAATGCTCCAGGTGAATTAAGGTAATGTCAACAAAGAAACTTGTGAATAGAAGGGCTGCTGTCTAAGTTTTAACCTTTTGTACTCAGCAGCCTCTGTTAAAGATACTCCTCAGGCGATATAACAGGGCCTCACGTTCTCACAAGTATATGATCTGCTGATCAAGCCTACAAAGAATCTTTTAGCTGCAATTAAAAGAAGAAACCTTCCAACTTCATTAGTTTCAAGATGAAAGAGTTCAAACAAAAGACCTTCTCACACAACTTTTTAATATTACCCTCTTGTCTGCGCCCCACGATAGAAAGAACAGTTGCATATCCAGCCAATTTATGACATAAGAAATGACATTGCAGCTTCAGACAGTCATATTTAATTAAGAGCATTTTTATTGCTCATAACTGAAAGTCTGTCTCTCCCTGAGCCGCCTCAGGCATTTAAGAAAATGTTGTTTATTTTGTAGCTTTTGGCCGTAGCTTGTGTATATTTTCAAATATTGACTCAGCCCCTAGAACTGACACTAAATAAAGAAACGTTTTCAGCTCAGGTATCTGCTCACCTTTGTGGCATTACATTCACATTGTCCAGTGTCTCTAAAGGTGCATTTTGACCAAGATTTCTTTTAGCCCCCAGAACTACTTTCCCCGGAACTAAAAGGTTCCTGTGCCCCCATTATTGTCTGCGTTTGGACCACGGGCTGAAGTCCCGGGTAGATTGTGCAAATCAGGCCAGTGACATATGGAGAGAAGAAAATATATTAACTAAACTAGAATGCATTCCCAGGAACTCCCTTTGTGTTTCAACAACTGTGTAAACTCCACAAACACCGTTACGTTCAACCGAAAGTCCCAGGACCTTTGAAAAGTACTACCCCCCCAAGCACTAAAGAACTAAAGATAGACCCTGGTTCCTCCAGTCGAAGCACACATAGTTCAGGAGTGAAGTCCCTAGTTCCGGGGTAAAGTTCCTGCGGTGGAAAAACACCTTAAGCTAGAGAATAAGTCACAAGGAACTTTGTACCTCCATCCTCTCACAGCCAGATTCAGCAGGTATAAAAAAGTTTATTGCTGAGACATTTCAGGAACTCACTCAACTCATTATGTACAATTAGGTGCTGTATAAATTTTACACTAATGATGGCTAATTGTGATAGGCCAGCTGTAGCAGGATGAGGCTCCATGCACAGCTGAGAGTGCACAGTCTTTCCCATGTGGAAATATCAACACATGTAGAGCAAGGATCCTATCTGCACCATGCGGTTAGAGAACGTGTGTGTCTCTGTTGTAGCCCTGTTTCATCAACTGGATTAATTTGTATTAATGTGCGTTACACGTCACTGTGACAAGGACATATCTGGTGTTGTTCTGTCAATAAAGAGAGCATCTTTCAGCCTGTGTTATCTCCTCCTTCAAAGAGGGTAAACAATGCAGATTATTTTGTGAACCGCTGAGACAGGACGAGGTGGTGGTTCGACATTGCAGCTTTTGTCACAAGGTCAGCGTCAGTGTGGAATGTTGATACAGTGACGGAGGAATCAGAGACGGAAAGTTTTGCAGCATGAGAACTGTGTGACATTTGGGCCCTGAATGAAGTGAGTTCTGAGGAGTTGTAAAGAGCCTTTTTGTTGGGTGTTGTGTTGAAGGATGCCTCGCTTGGATGTGCAACAACCATGCGTCACATGCAGGGTGAAGCTGAGGCTTCTAGTTGAATTTAAAGCAATGTGTACTTGCTTTGCCTCAAGATTCAAGATTCTTTATTGTCATTATGCAGGCATAACGAAGTTTTGCAGACTCCCGGCAAGGCACATAAATAAAAACACACATAAATAAGTACGTACAAGTAAAAAAAATGTGATTCTAAAGATTTATTGTCTGTATTTTTTGCAGTGTGTCTCATTTTGGTCATCCTCTGATATGATTTAGGTTTACTTATAGACATGGCGCAAAATGAACACCCGCCAAGTGCCAATGGCGGGTGAAGCATTAGTTTGGCATGTAAAACAAAAACACACACCCACCAGTGGCTGATGGAAATTTTTGTATTGCATGTGAGGTTTTGTTTTCCTACTTTCGCCCACCTCTGCTGACTGTCAGGCTATTTTGACCCTCGTGGCGCGCTGTACTTGTGTTGCGATTTGGTACGTCGGGAATGGCGTGACGTCAGCTACTGGAATTCTATTCATTCCCTTTGCTTGAAGAAGCACAGTGGGAAGAGCGTTTCGAGGGAGATGTGACGACACATTCCCGGCGTGAAGCCACCACAAACAAAGAAGGATAAACAAAGAGGCAAGAGATGATCAACAAGAGGAACAGACAGCTTTTTTATTGGGCTGGTGAAAAAATATTTTTGGCCGGTACATTTTTGGAAGTCACTAGCCAATGGCAGATGAGGTAAAAAGTTAATTTTACACCTGAGTTTGTTTACATTCATCTGTTTAGCCTGGGCCAGCAGGATGGGCTGTAGGCTGTGAAAGGAAACATGCATTTGACCTGCAGTGGAGTCATCTCACATGGCTCAGTCTTTGAGGAAGGATTGAGTTTCTTGTGCATGTGTGTCAATGCACTGCTCGTTCTTATTTCGTCTACATGTCCACAAGTACATTTATGTTTATTTATGCATGTGTGTGTGTTTGCGCGCATGAGTGCCTTTGCAATGGGCGGCCAACAGTCCGCCTGTCAAGATTGTTTCAGCTGTGGTCCCAGACCTCTGTCTCTGTCATTCAAGGCTGAACCTCAGGTCTCGTCCTCGCCCACAATTATGTTGCTCTCTCACAAACCCCCTCCCCGTGTTACAACTCCCGGGCAAGGGGCCAAGCACTAACCACCTGTTTCACCATGTACTGATTATCTTGTCAGTGCTGAAGCTATGGTGTTGTACTGCTTTCACTTCTCTGCTGTAAGTTAGTAATCAGAGGTCCATTCATCGTCGTTCTCCTTGCAATGTGTTTACCTTATGTGCTAACACCTTTTAGTGACTATGATGGCATTTGGAACATTCATGGCACTCTTGAATTGCACTCGTTAAATTAATGGTAATAAGGGGAATATGATAAAAAAAAGTAATGGACGGCAAAGACATAATACAGGGCTCAATGAAAAGCTAAGCATGCAGGTAGCCTGACGTGAATTGGGTTTATGAAATCTGACTTTTTCTTGATTCCTGACATGAAACACAAGTCACCAAAGAGAAGTAATATGATGCAGTGTCTAACAGCCACAGCAGGGATGCTGACAGGATGCATGTTAGGAATGTTCTTTAACCCTCCTGTTATGTTCATTTCTCTGGAACAGCAATAGTGTTCCTGGGTCAATGATCCAAAAGTGTCAGAACACCCAAAAAATCCCAATAAACCATTTGTTAAATCTCATTAACTCCATTACTAACCCTTTAAATTAATATGTAGTGCATTAGTGTTCTTTAGTCCTCACAGATCATGGTTCAATGAGGATAACTCACTTGTGTTTTCTAAAAATTCATGTTAAAACTTTTTTTGAATGTACATTGGAAAGACCTAAATATAAATACTATATTTTTATATGACATAGATTTTTGTTTATTTTATTTTAAATTTTGATTTTTTTTTCTTCATGAAGTGATGTTGATAAATTAACAAGAGACACCTCTTCTGTCACATGCTGCCCAGATTTTGATGCTGTATTTAGCTGGTTTCGAAGGCATATATTTCCTAAAATGGAAGGAACCTCTGAATGCCTCTAGCCTTTCATCCACTGTGACATTAGGGCCTGGGTTATAGAGTAGTGGAAGTTGCTCTACCCACTTGTCCCTCACTGTCCCAATGGCTGTTAGCTTGTCTCTATTCAATCCCAACTCCTGCAGGGATTTTTATTTATGCTAATTGAGCCAAGCAGAAGAAGTATCATAGCAAAAAAATACTTTCAACTTTTTTTTTTTTTTTCAGATTTTGGAACTTTAAAATGAGGGTTAATACCGCAGTGTCACTGTTGGATTCCTCCTATACATATTTTAAGTTGATCCTAATTCAGGAGACATTATATCAGGAGTATTTAGATTTTCTCAATATGATGCTGTGTTGAAGGGAGTGGATGATTTCTTTCAAAAGATGAAAGCCAAAGGTCGTTCATGCATACAGCAGTTTTACAGCCTAGCTGTATTTTTTTGTACGATTTTCAAGACTCATGGCCTTTTGTGCAATCAATACTCCATTGAAACCAGCTTGATGATATTAAGGCACCCTTTATTCATCATCCACCATGATGGAAAGGGGGGCACAGAGATGAATAGACCCTGATTTCTCTTTGGCTGTTTTAAAGTTGTACCTCATTCTGTTTTCTATAGACTATCTGTCCTATTTGTAGCAGTATCTGGAAGATATGCCTTCCTATATATATTTTTTATTCACTGTTTAATGGAAGCCTCATTATGCTGTTCTGAGAATCCTTAGTGCTGTTGGTCAAGTGCTCAATGACGTGCCAAGAGTATGATCAGCTATGAATACAGCCACAACAATGAAAGTAGAGCTGAGATGTCTGTCTGAACTATGACTACGTTTACCTCATTTTACCTTCAGATAAGTCCCACCTTAGTCTCATTGGACACTCCATTAATGCTCCTGGAAAAGGACGCTTACCCACATTGGAATGTGCAATAAGAGCACTCACTGTGCTTCAGGGGGGCACGTCACCTCGTACCTCTGAGCTCAAACAGGGAAGCAGGATGCATGTTCTCATGGAGGGTTCATTAAACAGGCTCCACTGTTGTGGTAATGAAACTCCAGCTGCTAATGAGCACCGGCTGGATTGTTTTCTCGGCAGGGAGAGAGCAAAGACAGCTCTCTGGAGCCGGTCTGTTCATGGCATCCCCCCTCCTTCTGCTCCTGCCCCCCCCTTCACTCTTCTCTTTTACAGTATCACTGCACCGCACGGCTGCTATTTCACACCTGCTCATAAACTTCCTCAGGCTGCAGATAACAATTTTGTTTTGTTTTTTGTCTCCATTTGCTGAAGGGTTACTGGAATAATGAAAAGTGGGTCCACCAACAAACTCTATGTAGCACAAGTTAATATAACTTTATATCAGTTAGTTCAAGCAACACAGTGACAGAAGAGAGGTAACAGTGAGACATGTTTCTGTGAGACTCTTGTCAGCCGATGACTCTACATGAAAGATTTAAAACATGACAACACACTTTGGCATCTCTGGGTCATATAACTCATGAAGTCACGATAGATTTGACTGAAATGAACTCATTATGGTTCATTAGACGTTTGTAGCTGTCTGCATTGACTATTTGTAAAAGTGCTCCACTGTTCAGTGACACAGTACTGGACAACGAGAGCACTGTAATAAAAGGGCTACTTGTCATTTGGAGAAACGTGACAGCTGCATTTGGTCCACCTCCAGCTGTTGAAGTTGCTGCCATCAATCACACACACACACTAACTGGTGAAGACAGCCAGAGCAGTACACAGATTTGTTCGGTTTTATCTACAGTCTGGTCTGGGTAGCAACAGAGACTTGGGATTAGACGAGGGCCTAATTAATAATAGATTTCAAGGCAACTTTCAAAACTTGAAATACAATATCAATGGGAAAAGTGTAAAGCAATAAACAGTGAGAAGCATCAGAACTTCAAACAACCAGAATGACATCCACATGCCCCCTCACTCACTGGGAACACATCAGACAGTAACCTACTGTGTTCACGTACGCAGACACGTACCAGGGTGCTGGCAGCTCTCATTTGATCCAGTTCAACTGATTCAGTGTGGGTGAAAGAGGCTCCACAAGGAGAAACCATGAAGCCATGCCTGCTGGAGTCCTGGCTCCTTCACTTGCTTGTTGCATTTCTTTGATATTCTGGATGAGAGGCGTCCGGTAGAGTTTTATGCTGTGGTTGGAATTCATACATACTCACTAGGGGTGGGAAATGATGAGATTTTATCAATGTCAATGCCATTGTCGATTCTGCTTATCAATCCAATTCCTTATCAATTCTCCTAACGATTCCTGAGTATTTTTTTTTTTGAGGGGAAAAAAGTAGTTCTACACAGTCTTCCGCACCAAAAGGAACCATTTAATTATTTCCAAAATTATGTCTGCACAAGACTGAACATGAACATATTCAACTTGAACATACTGAACAATAGGTTCACCTCATTCTCGGCCGCCTGGAGGAAAAGACTTTGAATTTAGAGAGGGACAACACTTTTGCTCCAGGGGTCATTGCGGAGGTATTTTACCCACTCTCGGTGCCTCATTTTCGGCTGTGTTAGTCCGGACGTGGCCCCTGGAGCCTGGAGGAAAATACTTTTAATTTGGAGAGGAAACACGCTTTTCCTCTCCTTGTTTCCTCATGGTTGAAGGAGTTATATCTGAGTAATACTCAGAGAGACATTCTCTTCAAGAAAATCCTTAGTAGACAAACTACACAAGGCTGAATCTGTCTTTATCATCTTCTTCCTGTACGTTCTCTTTGGTCTATGAGGCTTAATCTATGACACTGGTTCAAGGAACCCAGCTTGAACTTATGGCACAACCTTTAAATTATCCTAGCATCAAGTTGACCACTTGCAGTCAGACGTGCTACACCGCTGAGAGCGTTTTGAATCACTAAAACACTGCAGCCTTCTTTGATGCTTTCTGGGAATGCGTGAAAAAAGTGATAGACCTCACACTGAACTCTATCTTTGGACTGTTTTCTTTTGATTCGTCATGCATTTGAAAGTTCTTTGTAGATTCGAAAACACATTTTAATTAAAATGGAGATAGATGAAATGTGACTCTTGACCTGACGATGACTCCTATGTTTTTTTGTTGTGTCTCTTCTTCTCAGACTGAAGAGCTGTTTTGAAGATGAACATGAGATGATAGCCCAAGGATACAGTTGCTACACTTGGATAAGATGGTCTGATTTATGACCTGAGACAACATGTATATTGCTTTCTTTAAGTGGATTAGAAGTACACATGGTCTTTGGGTATAGTTCTAGTTTTCATTCTTTTTCTTTGTACTGGAAGAGAAATACAGAACTGCATTTATTTGGCCTTGAGCTCAGATAAGATGTTCTACTATCTCCACTTTAGTCTATACAGCTGTTCTGGTGAGAGAGGAACAAAACGTTGACCATGCTTTATAGAAAATCCTTGGGATAAACTGAAAACTGAAACACCGACATAAATTGTTATGCCAATTATTAGTTGGGAGACCGGGGACAGTTGTAACATTTCACTCCTTGAATTTGAGTTTAAGCCATGCATTTTCTGTTTGTGTTGCACAGACATTTTCAAGGCCATTTATTAGCAGACACTTGAAGCTAGTTTGAATAGCAGTTTGAACACACTGGGTTAAAAGAGATCAAAGTTATAGACAGAAATGTCAAAAATGTTACAACTGTCCCCGGTCTCCCCTACCATTGCATTTATGGCTATGACTGTGTGCGAACCTCACTAAAATCAATGATCTCATTGAACATATCAGACATCAGAGGGTGCATGTCCCTCATCTGGTTCAGAGAGACAAGTCCTTTTTTTCTGCGCTCTGTTCTCCTCCCTGCGCTGTGCGCTTCTCATCCACATCCAAGTAATGATCTTTATAATGCGGATCAAGTTCAGTCGCGATGAAGTGCAGAGGATCCAAAAGATCTCAACCTCTTTGCTTAGCAGACGCTTTAGTGCTGCAATTAAAGGAATAACGGATGCAGACCTGTTGGCCCTTATCCAGACAAGCGTGTACTGGCCGTGGTTTTGCTTGATTCATCACAACATTCGGTTTCGGCCGTGTTGTTTTGGTGATAAAAGTTATTCGGTGGCCGAATTTTCGGTGCATCCCTACTGTTAACAGCCTCTTACTTCCTCAGGTGTCAAGTTCTTGCAGTTTGTTGTCATCAATGACAAACGACTACAACAGCAGTTACATTAGCAGCAGTGTAAACAGTGATAGCAGCAGTGTTACATTAAAAACAGCGGCCGCTCAGTGAGGCTTCAGATGCGATTGGATTGACTTGTTGCAACAGTGGCTCAACGGTTACAGAGAAGAGTGCCTGACTGAAAGGTAGCTGAATGGATCTGCTGCCAGGTTGGAGAAATCTGGCAGGAAAGTTACAGACCAGCACGTGTCTCTCCTTTGGACCACAGCCTAAGTGTCCTGAAGCAAGACACCTAACCAGCAGCAGATGACATGGATTGTTTTGAGCAGCTTGTATCATTGGAAATTAAGGAGAAACAATAAGCAGAGATCCCAGTATTTACTGAGCATGAGCAGGATCTACTTCACATTTTCTCTGTGTGCCATGTGACTTTCAGGTATTGTACAGTCATTGCTGTCAACAGGCAGTAAAATGGAGGTGAGTGATGAGACGGTGAGCAGAACATTTGTAAAAAGAAAGAATGAGACCCTGGTCTCAGGGTTAACAATTTAGCTGTGCTACACAAAACCCTGTTGTGTCATTTGTATTTTCAGAGTGAAAAGCGAGTCACATGGTGCAGGTCTATTCTGAAGTGTTGTCAAAACAAGGCCAGTATTTTGAATGTAACTGCAATACAGAATATGCTTTAAAAAGAGATCCCCGTGTACTGCATAGGGCCATGTTTTTATATTCACCGCTGCACTCTGTGAACAATTAGCTTCTAAAATGAGTATTTGTGACTGCAGCTGCAGTAATTCTTATTTATGCTCTTGGTATGGTGTTTTGATTTGCTGCGATAGTACTGCTTTAACAAATCATTATTGATTTGGCCTCAGCTTTGCCCCCACTATTGCTAAGTGCATCCTACATTCGCCAGCTCTACTGTCAGTTGTGGTGCATTTATGTGACATTTCCAGGGGTCGCTCACAGCCCCAGCATAGATAGATCCAGGGCCACTGAGTGGTCCTAAGAGGCAGGCCAGTTTAAGTAGCTATGAGGAGTAAATGATGAGTGGGTCCTGCACAGATCTTTATGAACTGAAGCTCTCATTAACGTTGCACCTGCTTTTTTCCTCTAAGATATTTCTTCTACGTATATACTTCTCCTCAAGATCAGGTAGCTGGCAGGATTTTTTGTAGCCCCTCCATGACTGAATCACTGACTGTTAATTTACTGTAGCCATAAATGTGATGCCCCTTTTAAAGACCAGGGACTGATTCCCACTATCTGTGCTGGTCTAATAAAAGTTGATGAAGCATGCCATTTGTTGTTGTATACTTGAAATTACTATTGACCCACAACTGGCACTCAATAATGATTAAATCACACGGCTGAATTTAACAACGCTGTGTTTATTCTTGACATAAATCTCAGTTATATTGCCTTGTCACTTGATCATGTTATACTAGAGTTATTAAGTTTATAATAGCTTGTTGATTTTTCTTTATTGTGTAATAGCATTGTGTGTGTGTGGAATGTATGGATATGTGCACATTAAAAGCATATTGAGGACATACCTTGAAGACAGAAACTCCGGAAAAGATATTAAAGCAAAGCCATGCGAGAGAAGCACAGCATCGAGCATTTATGTTTTCAGCAATTAAAAGGAAAATCACATCCACTGATCTCACGCACCACAACATTAACAAATCTTTATAGGCCTGCACATAAGCAAACATGTTATTTGTTGGCTTTTATTTAATCATAGCAATGTATAAAGACTTCCACTCAGCCTGAATCTCTCCATAAAGTGATAGTTGTTTGCATTCAGAGCTCAACATAAACTTTGCACTAGATACCTTTAAAGCTGGGGTTGGTAGTCAGATTTAGATACACTTTTTGTTATACTGGTTAAAATGATCTTTTTGTTCCAATGGGAATCAATACATAATGTGTTCTTAAAAAAGAGCGAAAAAAAGCTGCTATCTACAGCCGGAGTAAACCTGGGAGAACACCAACCAATCCCTGCCTTTGGGAGCCAAAATATGAAACCAATGAAATCCCGTCCTGACGTTCTGCCCGCCTCCTGCGCGTACATTTCATGTTTGTTTGTGTTTCTAACTTTCACTATGATAATGTTTTGGTGTTTTCTTACCGCTGAGTGAGACATTAGTTGACGTAGTGCAAAACACAAACGATGTTATGAGGACCGGTTTTGAATCAGTCACCATCATATGGTCGTGAATCAGCGGCGCTCGCACATGTGAGCTGGGGCGTCGTTTTGGAGGAGCTCCGAGGGGAGGGGTTAGGTGGAGTCCTAAGGAAATGCTACATTCAAATTCACTACCGTGACTACCAACCCTAGCTTTAAAGGCTCCTTTTAACGTTTTACATGAGCTGGGTGACGTTCCCTGTATTGGATTGATCATGGTGCACCGTATTTGCTGTAATATGTACTCGCTTAGCATTCAGTTCTAAGTTAACTAGAGCTTTAACATGTTCAACATAAAATCTTTAGGCTTACATTACAATTCCTATGTTTCATGTCAGCTCTGAAAATTGTTCACTTCATCAAAATCAAAGAGGAATGCTTTCTCTGAGGCATTGCCTGCCGTACAGTATGTCAGCGCTATAAAATACAACCTTACATGAGAAAACAGACAACTCAGTGGGCTGAAATGTCAGTCAGCTAACATAAATTTTCCTGCACAATCTCAACTTAAATATATATCTTGTCTGGCATTACAGCACAAGTATCTTGTCTAACACATTTTGTTCTTGGCTGAAGGCGCAGCACATGACGAACATGTGCCAAGCCATAATGCTTTATTTTGTCTTGCACAGAAGCCTGAAAAACTGCTGGCATGTTTTTTTTCTTTCTTCCTTGCAGAATTGCTCTGTTAGTTTTGTAGCAGACCAGCTGTTTGCATTTCAATCATGTCCAGCATAAGTTTTCAAGGCAATCCACAAACCTTTGGTGTTCTTAAAATTAGTGGAGAATTAGTTCTCACCACTCGTGTAATCTGCTTGATTAGGCATGCTGTGTATAACCGTATGAAAATTCATCCACTTCTCAAGGATAAGACAGCCAGACATTGCTGCTTCTACCCTAGGCTCCTTACTCTGAAGTGTCCCCGAACAAGAGTGTATTAGTTATAAGCATAGCATGTCAATAGTTTCCACATTATCTGGCATGCAAAGTTTTTCTTATTCAGTAAATGGACAGCGTGTTTGTGCCCCCTTTCTCAAGTTAGAAAAACTGAGCTTCTGTGCTGCTGAGCTTCAGGACAGACTGACTCAACAGCAGCACAGATTCACCTCGTGTGTAACAACAGGCCTTTCTCAGCTGAAGATTTTGTCTGCACGCATGTGATTTAGACTTTGCATGCAGACAGATGCTCAGAAAAAGCCTCGGATGAATCTTGAAAATAAAAGCTCTGGTTAAGAAAGTAGATGTTCTCTGAGGTGAGAACGTTGAAGTGAACAGGGCAGAGTGAAACACAACTTTTGGACAAGAGGCAAAAAAATCTAAATCCTCACCAACAGTGCAGGAAAACATTTCCTAAAGTAGAAATGCATTGTTTTGGTAGCTGGCTCTGTGGTTTATCACTTTCCTCTAAATGGTCATGAGTGGAAGTTGGGGGCTTAGGGTTTAATGTCCATGTTGGCTCAGACTTTCATGAACAGCCCCACCGCGGTCTCCCATCCTATTCTTTCCCCTCAGCATAAGAAAACATCCATCATTGTAAAAGGATGTGAGGGTATGTTCAGTAAATGTTACAGAGAAACAAAAAATAAAAAAGGTTATTAAATTTTAGATTATTCCAAATTAAAAACCCTTATCAGGACTCTCTGATTAATGGAACCCACATCATTGGTTTCATTAATTCAAGGACTGCACGTAAAGAGTTACTCCCCTATCATTTCACTACCTAACTTTGCATTTGTATTCTGAGGAAATTATATATCATTTTATGAAAAAGACCCTAGAGGAAGGACTGAGGAAGATCAGGAAGCTCACACTTTCATTTACTGGAGATATGAGAGCTCAAATTGAATCTGACAAGATCTAATTGAGGCTCCAACAAACTCTACAAGAACCTCCAAAATTACATTAAGGACAGAACAGTAGTCAAACATGATTCAACAAGTTAGAGCATTACGTTTTTGATAAGTGTAAAGAGACAACGCATAAAGTAGTAGAAATTACTAAAGCTGAAATAAAAAAATGTTAAAAACTGTTTTAAGGTGTTTTGATTTTACATGAAAATAACAAGAACATGAGACGTTGAACAGCTTCAGTTCCGTGCTCCCAGATGGTACTCATAAAATTCACCATCCATATTTTAGGTATTTCTTAGGGATGCACGATATTGGATTTTTTGCCGATATCCGATATGCCGATTTTTTACAACTCATTTAGCCGATTACCGATCCAGATATTTTTTAGGCACACCTAATTGCAGAGATCATCAATTCTCTTCTGTATTGGAATTAGCGTACAGTATTATGGTGACACTCTTATCACATTTAATATGTAATATTCATTTCTTGTGCAAAATAAGAAACATACTTAATACTTAAAACTGCATATTTATTTACGGCAATTGCTTTCAAACAAAATTCATACAAAAAGATACATCCTACTTAAAACTTGGATGATGCTCTCCCTGAGACAATCATAACAATAACCCACAACCAGGGCAAATTTGTCCAATTTCACATTTGACATAGTAAGTAAACCTAACCTCTGTTCACAGGGAACATGTGAAAAGTGCAACTGTACAGCAATTAAACCCAAATTAAATAAAATGTTTACTCTGACAGTAAATGTTCCTAAATTAGTCAGCTACATGTACTTTACAGACTGCTGCTTAAATTCAAATTTAACTTAAAACATGAGCCCAACATGTGTGCAGCAGCCCAATAATTTATCTGTTGCTTATATCGGTGGATATCGGCGTGTTGGCCGATATCCAATAGTTCATTTTAAAGCCAATATCGGCCGATACTGATAACGTGTGATAATATTGTGCATCCCTAGTATTTATATTGCCCATAAGGCAAAGAAGTTAATGTTTTTTTCGCAGCTATGAATAAAGCCAAGAACGCTAGGGGTTAGTGTTATTCAACTTACTTCACTGGCATTAAAGGCACGACCATAGCTCAGTGGTACAGTCTGTCGCCTCTTGATCAGAAGGTTGGTGGTTTGGTTCTCATTCCCATATTTCACATGCTGGAGTGTCCTTGGGCAAGACGCTGACCCTATGCTACCAGGACAAGCTCAGATTGGATTGGTGCACTTGATACCCCAACAGAAGAGTGTCACAAAGTAGGATGGCACAGACGTGTTATTTTGGTACCAAGTTTTGACAAAGGAAACACCAATAATGCACACCCTACTGAAGCAAACTGAACTGCTTGGTGGAAAAGCAGCTGAAGTGTCCATATGGGCTCACAGTTAAATAAGATATAGAGGGGAGATCATGTTTAGTCTGTTCACTTGTGTATACAGTCTGGAGCAAAGTTCGTCCAACTTTCTACTGTAAGGTCAGTAAAATGTGCGAACTGAAAAATGTTAGAGGGAATAAACAAAGATGAGAAGAAGAATGAGGGATGATGATAAATGATTCAGTCTATCTTGAATGCGAGCAGATTGAGTAAAAGAATAGACCTGAATGAATGATGCACAGTGTATGTGTGTGCGTGCGCGCGTGTGTGCAAATTGACATTTTCTTTACTTCATTAGGTCAGTAAATTGTGACTGCCAACTTTATTAATACCTGTAAGAAAGAGGGTAGAGGGGGAAATGAAGGAGAGTGTAGGGGAAGGTGCTGACAGAAAACTGTATAATAAGCTTCTGTAACTTGGACAACTCTCTCTCTCTCT
This sequence comes from Notolabrus celidotus, assembly GCF_009762535.1. Taxonomy (NCBI): domain Eukaryota; kingdom Metazoa; phylum Chordata; class Actinopteri; order Labriformes; family Labridae; genus Notolabrus; species Notolabrus celidotus. Next base: position 17,237,632 of record NC_048281.1, on the reverse strand, counting down.
CTCTCTCTCTCTCTCTCTCTCTCTCTCTCTACCTCTACCTCTACCTCTACCTCTACTTCTCTCTCTAAACTCCAAAACCAGATTCAAGCTGCGCACATGTAGAGTTTGTCAAAAAGCCTCTTTTCAGAATGATTCTGATACTTGTAAACATAAAATAAATTGCCAGCAGTCTCTGCCTTGTTGATGGCACCCCAACCTTGAAATTTCACTCTAAACAAGCATTAAGCTTTGAGAGCTTGGGACCACAAACATTTTAAGCTGTGCCGAAGAAAAACCCATGTCCACTCATTGATATTCAGAGGCTCTATGAGTGAGAGCTGTAAACAACCAGAAGCCCTGAAATTGGCACTCAAGGCGTGTTGCAGGACACACACACACACACACACACACACACACACACACACACACACACACACACACACACACACAGACACACACACACACACACACACACACACACACACAAACACACACACACACACACACAAACACACACACACACATGGTCTCTGCTTTCTTAACAATGCTTGACATTCACATGCATTCAGACTCCTTTAGAACTCACACACACAAACCATTGCCCCCACTGAACTCCCTCTCTCCTCCTCACTCTCTTTTGCTCGTCCTCCCCCCCTCCACCTCCCTTGGTCTGCACCACATCAGCAGCAGCTGGAGAGTGCAGCATAACATTTCAGAGCTGAGCCGCTGAGGGCAGGGCAGGCAGATCAGCCCTGTGTGGGCCATCCAGCGGAGAGAGGGAATCTGCCCGCTAACTCTCTAACTCCCCCCCTCCACCCTCTCTCTCTCCCTTTCTCCCTCTCCTCTCTAGAGCTGCAAGCAGAGAAACAGCCAAGCTCCTCCTCTCCTGCCACTCAGGAACTGATGACAAGGCTCGGCTTTTTATTAGGAGAAGGGATCCCGGGTACGGCACGCATACCTATGGACGACAAGAATGAAAAGAAGGTATTTCATTTTCTTCCTCCCTCCCTCTTCCAACTCCCTCCCTCTTCCAGCAGAAGCTGCTGCCACTCCTGCTGCACACAGATAGAGAGATAGGAGAGAGAGGGTGAGGATGAGAAGCAGAGGGAGTTGTGACAGTGTAACAGAGGACTGGATCTTTTTGTTGCAGCTTGATTCATTCTTCCGTCTGTGCATTATCTTTGGACGGGGATTTAGGAGGCACCTCTGGGAATCATTTTTTTGGCACAAACAACGGTAACTGTCAAAAGTGTTTTTCTTTTTATTAGAGGTTAAAGACGTTCCAAAGAAAGTATCTGTATTTAAAAATGACTGCATGTACTTACATTTTAGTTCAAGATCCTCAGCATGGTGTGTACGTCTCCCACGGTAACTTGAGTGCTATTCCAGGGGCTCTTGAATGTGTAACAAGAGTGTCTGAGCTCAAGTCCAGAAATAGAGTTATGTTAGGTCTGAGCCTCAGTTTGTTTGGCTCCGCTAATTAAGCCTGTGCTGTGTGAAGAGCTGAGCAAAGCGCAGCACGCTACGCTTCCCTCATTCATCTCCTGCCTCGGACACATTTCGACATCAAACCCGCAATTCTGGGAACGTGAAAGACACTTGCAAAGTATCTTATGAGTGAAATTCATGAGTTGAGATGTCAAAAAAAGAAAAAGGAGGCTGACAGTGAGGGAGCGTAATGACTTTGTAACGTGTGTGTAGGTGTGTTTTCAGTTAGGGAGGAGTACATTACTGTCATCTGCGAGCAATTCTTCTTTCCTCCATACTGCTGTTTAACAACATTTTTAGCTCAGCGTGATGCTTTTAGCTCGACCTGAACAGTAAATTATTAAATGTAAGTAAGCTGTTTGGCTCTTCCTGTAACTTGTGAGGTGGCATCAGAGGTAGGCTGCAGCTTTAGGTTGAATATTGCAAAACCCACCGGCATGCTGTTGCAAAACAAAAACAAAAAAGGTAGAGAAAGGAAATTGTGTTGCTAAAATTAGTTTTCCCCAAGTTTTTAATGATGCCTTAAGTCATGCAGCATCCTTCCTGTTGGGCTGAACAAACATGCAGACCTTAAAGAGCAGACTATGTGAGTTCAGTTTCTGCAGGATTTATGACAAGCTCATTTAAAGATGAGCAGTGTAGTTGTTAGGGTGCAGATTTATTTTCGAGTTTCTACAGTAAATCATTTAGGAGTTCAGCTGTACTGTTTGAAATGTTTGTGGTGCTTGTCAGTGATTTAAATTGCAGTTTGTTTGAGGCAATACACAGCCTTGTGGTGAGTGCTGTTTGGGAACTATGGGTGAAAGTCCCTCAGGCAGCAAAAGCAGTTAGGTGAAGTGTGTAGTTGGCGTATGGAGGCTGAGAGTTGGTTTAATTAAATCTGCGTCTGTAGAGTAGTTTTAATTTGAGTACTTTATGTGGAAACACGTAGTGATTTATACAATGCACAAGCACTCCCCTGCTTTAACCAGGGTTCAAACGATCCAGAGCTGTAATATGGACAGTTCTGTTTGATATCTTTATGTCTATAAATAGAGCATTCAATCCGGGGAGAGTAAAGTTTGTTGAGATCTTGAACTCAATGTAAATAAAGTGTTACAACAAGGAGGAGAGGGTTCAAAGTGTACCAAGTGATAGTCAGGCCCTCTGTGGTGAGGAGCTGTTTGAAGGCTCCTCTTCCACTGGGACAAGGCTAACTCTCTTTGAGCTACAGAATATTGTGTGCAATCAGAATACAGTTTAGGGAAGATGGGAAACAGGACAAACCAGCTTTAATTTGGATTTCTCCGCTTGTCAGTTAGGTCAAAGATTCAGCTGCTGTACGGCTGTCAGACAGGCTGGATGGCATGAGAAAGGTATCCATTGTGTCACAACAAAGTAAAGACTTCTCCTCTTGTGAAATTCTCTTCAGGCTTATTTTGGGTCTTCCAGACACATGAGTGTGTAATTTTCAAGCCTTGCTCCTTTCACAGCGCTCATGCCCTTCGGCTTGTGTGTCATGCTCACACGTTGAAAGCCTTGTTTATTTGTGAGAGAAAGTTTTGCAATGCTTTCACATGATCCAGGTCAGATAGGCGATGAGCTTGAATCAAGTAATACTCTTCAGTTTTCTCAACTCTCCTTCCAAATAAGGCTGGAAAGTTATTTGTTGTTGTTGTAGTTAAAGCTGCTCATGCTGAAAAAATGTGAGTATATTGCCAGCTGTCAGTTTATATCGGGGTTGACTTCATACTTTATTGACATATTTGATTCATGGAGCACATTATTGTACCTTAACCCTTTTTTCTCCCCCCCCCAGTGCTCTGTGACTAGCCAGGGCATCAGCCCCTGCTCCACGCTGACCAGCAGCACAGCATCTCCCAGCACAGACAGCCCATGTTCCACGCTGAACAGCACGACCAGTCGGCCCCCTCTCAGCCGCTCCAGCCCCTGTGGGACCATCACAAGTCCCAGCTCCACACTTGAGAGCAAAGACAGCGGGATCATAGGTGAGAATCAATAAAGTCTTTAATCATGGCTGAATAGCAACTTTTATGCTACAGGAAAGACATGTAAGACTAACAGCTACCATGTCTTTATTTCAAGGTGTTTGTGAACTATAAGAGCCAGTGATGGACAAAGTACTCAGCTTCATTACTTAAGTCAAAGATTAGATACTCCTGGTAAAATATTACTCCAATACAAGTGAAAGTTGCTCTGCCAGATTATTACTTGAGTTAAAGTACTGAAGTACTCCCTTTGAAAAATATTTAAGTATTGAAAGTACTTCTTAAATCTCAAAACATTGCATTTTCACAAAGCATGTGTGCAGTCAAGATTGCATAGGAATACATTCTGTTACATCATGTTTATTTAGAAACCATTACTTGAAATCACTAAATCTATACCATGGAATAAAAACAGCAACTAAGTTACTCCAAGCACAAACAACTTAGTTTGAATTGTTCATCTGGAATGAAACAAATGTTACGTAGCTCAATACACTTTCTCAGGTTGGACAGTGAATGTTGGCCCTGGGTGCTCAGGTGGAGAATTATAGCCATCATTACCACCTCTAAATGAATTGCCTGATCTGAGGGAAATTTGCTCTGTGTTTGCTCCACGTTCAAACAAGGGATCAGATTTCAGAAAAGAGAAAGAAATTCATGAGCTGACGTCAAAGCAAAAGTAGTGAGTAACTAGAGCACTGATAGAAATGTAGTGGAGTAAAAATTAATCCGTATCCTCAAAAAATAATACTCAAGTAAAGTACAGATACTCAAAAAATGTACTTAAGTACAGTACTCAAGCAAATTTACTTTGTTACTGTCCACCACTGATAAGAGCACAAGAAGACAGTGCTGTATGAGCACGTCCTGATTTTTTGTTGAATGTTCCCAAAGCTGTCAACACATAACTTACCTTTTGTCTAAGCCATTCCTTTTTTGTTGCACTTAGTAGCAAATTAATGTAACAATGTCATGAAGAAACCACAGAACAGTCTGCTAAACAGAATATAAATATGCCAGGGGTGGAAATAATGAAACTATTTTATTGTAAAATAATGTCTATCTTTGGAGCAGTTAGTCTTAAGCTTGCAGGATAATGCAGATACCAAACAGACATAAAGTATGCTCTGGACTGCCCGTCAAATAGTTTCTAACTGACTTCACTGCATTTTAAAATCACCTGTGGTGCCTTTGCCAGAATAGTCAATAACCATGCCAGGGATGCCTGTATTGAGCCAAGTCAACTGCAGATCCAGAGGGGAACTCGGCACAGCAAATCAATGGAGTTAAGAGTGCTGGCATCCAATCTCAGAGTAATGACAAAAAAATGCCAGTTTACCAGTGGCTCCATCACTAGCTGGGTTGGACAAAAGAACAACATAACAAAGGCTCTGCTGTTCCCTCAGAATTTTTTTTTTCTTTTTAACATTTTCCTGCATTATAAACAGTTATTGAAGTATTTATGTTAAGCTCTCCCACTTCTGATTTCCAGTCTGAGAAATGTTACCTCATGTTACCTCCTCTGATTTAGCAAGAAGTCTCACTTTGGTGGCGTCACTCATTCATCCTTTTGTGAAACCCATCGGATTTTCAGTTGGACTGAATAGCATTTGTGTCAGGTTGTATATATCCTCCACAGTGTGTCAGTTATTGGCTTTGCATAGAGCTGTTCCGGTACGAGAGAGCATTGAGGTGACAGTTGCCACAGTTAGAGGTTGTATTATATCTCTAGTAATAGCGCTGTAAGACATCTGGGGATTTATATAAGCTGACAGGAATGTGGCATAGTCTATTGATATATTAATCCGTCTGCTGTTTCTGCTCGCATAGCTTTCAGTAGCTATACAAATGCTAGAGATTCATTCTGAAAATGGCTTTTGAACATTTGTGTTTATGATTCAATGCCAAATTGTAACCATATGATCCTGTAGCTCTCTTTGGTTGAACTTAAATCATATCTTAAAGCACTTTTGGTTGATTTTGCGCAGTGTCAGCAGCTAGGAATGAGCTTTAACCATTTTCTCTCCCTTGTGTGAACCAACTATGATATCACACACGTCATGCCTATTTAGGTGCCTGATTGTTGCCATAAAAAGCAATTCATGCCAAAGCCAGATCCATCGTATCATAAGTTGGATTTCTGCAGAGTTGATTATCATGAGTCAGTCATTCCGTCCCCCCAGGGCAATATCATAGCTAGCTGCTAAAAAAATTATGGAAGCTTGATGTAGTATCTCCTAGCATAGAGCACTGACATGCTGCCACCCAGGATGATGCACACATGTGTTGTAGAGATGCTCTGCTTGTCTCAAATCCAGATTTATTTTACGGAAAACTTACACATTGTTGAAGTTGGTCTACAACATCACGTCGAATGGCCTCTTTAGGACTGTGCAGGAATGGAAAAGAACAAAGCTATGTTGTGTCCATAAGTCAGATTCCAGCCTGTGATTAATGTTCTTTGGTCTTTGAAGTCTGAGTCAGACTCTGATTACAAAAGCACATTAATTTGGCTTTGTATTACGTTAAAAGCTCCTTAATGGAATTGGGGAGATTTTGCAATGTCTTAACATTTTCATCAAAACAGCTCCCAGAGGAGTTCAGTGTAGATGGGGGTATAACACCCCAGCTGGATAAGACCTAAAAAACAGCTCTGTGTAAGGTCAAATGATAACCCCTAAAGCCATGCTAAGAGCAGAGGTATATGTGGACATAGTACATGAGATTATCATGAATTACTTCGCATTCGTTCAGGTCAACAATGCAGCAGTCAAAAGGTCCAGGATGTGATCTATTGATGTAACTGATGATGCAACGTGCTGCAGCATTATGAAATCCAGATTAGGCATATGTGATGCAAACACAGCCAGCTGGCCAGTCAGTTTCAGTTGTCAGACTCGTACTGATGTTTCTGTGTCCAGCTGCCTGTCAATATGTAGCTTTGGCCTTCCACTTGTCTTTTCATATTCTGTGGTTGGGTAAGCCTGAGGGAAGATTAAAAGATTTGTTGTCATTTTTGGAAAATACCTGTTTGATATCAAACGTACAGAAACTCACTCTCCTCCATTCAGGGTTGATTTGAGTTTTCTTGCACAGTATAGCATTCAGTCCCTGTCGGTGTTACATGCTTTTGGATTCTTCTACTGATGATCTGTGAAAAGACAATCAAAGAATCTGGGCTCGGAAAAAGATTTTTACAAATTCATGCAATCATAGCTTTCATTAGTGTAAGCAGACTGTCTCAGCAATAAAAATGCAGGTGGTGAACAGTGTTGATAAGGGCTCTGAGGGAAAGCAGGGAGTTATTCAAATTTAAAAGTTCCATTACAGCTCAGTATCTCAGCAGAGATGAAGACAGATAATGTTCCTAGCACACAAGGAATCTAACACTCACATTTCTTGCCACTTACCCTCATCTTACCTCCCTCACTTGCCTCACTCTAATCCGCTCTGGGTTTTCATCTCCTCGCAGCCACCATCACTAGCTCCTCGGAGAACGATGACCGCAGCGGCTCCAGCCTGGAGTGGAGTAAGGATGGCAGCCTGAGGGGCAGCGGGCGCCATGGCCTGGCGCAGTGTGTGCGGGCTGACACCTGCTCTCCTGTGGCCGAAGAGGACTCCAACAGCGCCACAGCTACACCAGCCGACACCCCATCCAGGACAGACCAGCAGAACAGCTTATCAGCAGGGGCACCACAGCCTCCAAGTCACTCGCCTGAGGGACCCATTCCATATCCGCCACAGACGACTTCATCTCTCATGATGCCGAGGCCAAACTCTGTAGCAGGTAAGAGCTCGCTGATTTCCAGCTCGTGACATCTGGATGTCTTCTGTGCAGACGAGGGAGAGGAAGATTTCTGTTAACCTTTCCTCAGCATACATTTAGCATTACAAGAAACATTTGACTTCTTCTTGTAGCCTAGTAACATTTTGTTATGCTGACAGAAAAACTGACTCTCTGTGTTTCGGTATCTTCAAGCATTGCATTGCCAGTCAGATCAAGATCCGAATGCTGAGATACTGCCTGTGCCCGAGGCTGACAAGTGTTGTGTCATTTCTAGTCCAAGGCAGTGACACACAAATGGCAAATAAATGTGGAGATAAATAGGCAATGAGAAGTATGGGTTTTTCAGAAGCCAGGTATCAGTGAGCAGCGGGGTTAAAGGCAGAGGTTGGGATTAGCCAGCTGTTGTGTATTGTGCCTCAGCCCTGCCCTGCCATGTTGGACTCAGGCGTGAGCCACCGTCTGGCTGATCTGTTCTGCATTCCTGCCCTGGAGCCTCTATGTTATTGCTCAGCTCACCATATCCACACAGCTGTCACAGTTGTTGATATCTTCTCGCTACCCCCTTTTCTCCCTCTGTCTTCCCCCCATTTCCATCCCCAGATCCCCCTCACACTGCATCTCTCTGTTTTTGCTGTTGCTGCTTTTGACCTTTGCCCTGTTGATATTAGGAACCCATAAGTTTGAAGTCTTCTTTAGAGGTTAGTTTTGACCATGTTGATGCAAGCTCCAACAAAAATCAAGCTATAACTAAAAGCCAGTGTTGATCTAATACTTGAGAACTTCAAGTGTTATGTGATCAGCTGTGATGTACTTCGATGATTCACTGAGGACAGATGTTGGAATCAAATGTGTTATTAAAATGTAAAATCACAAGCAATTTAGTCTCCTCCCTTACATGCAACCATATGCTACTTATCTTGCTTTGTACCCAGGGGAACATGCTGCACATGCTTGCTGTTATGTTGACAACATGCTTGAAATAACAGCGATATAAAAGTACTGGAGATGTGTTTACAGCGGTACACTTAAGTGTGTGTAGTATGTAAAAGGTAGAGTTCAATAAGTCATATAGATAAAGCACTCTCCAATGGAAGTGAAGACTGTTTGTTGGTGAGCGTAACACAGTTTGTGGAGCAGATGAACTGCACATCACACTGCACTGTAAAAGCAGACAACTCCATTATTGAGGAGAAATCACACAAATTGTAAAAGCAGGGACGAGCTCAGCAGAACCGGAGAGGAGGAGTCGTAAAAATATAAGTGCACTCTGGTCAGATCAACGGCCAAGATAAAGATGAGTCAAAGTAAGAAGAAAAAAAAAACAATCAGTGTGGGGCAGCAAACAGAACACCGGGCTGTTGACAGAGCAGACAGAATAGAGAATCTAAGACAATGCTTTTTGTTGAGAATGAGTAACTTGACAAGGTATGATTCCCCCCCTTCACCTGTAAGCTACAGCTGCAAATGTTAAACTGTAAGTGCTTGAACACTCTTCCAAAAAGTGTGTCCCTTGGGTTTGACCATGATGAAATACAGTAACCATTCACTCTGGTCTGATGCCACATCAGTGTTTTCTCTCTTGATGACACCAAGTTCAGTTTCCTCTACAGTTCAAACACACTTATTGTTTGCCTTAAAGCTGGGGTTGGTAGTCAGATTGAGATACACTTTTTGTTATACTGGTTGAAATGATCTTTATGTCCCGATGGCAATCAGTTCAATCAGGAGAGACACAATTTAAATATTAACGGTTATTTATTACAACTGAATAAAAGATGGAACTTGACAGAAATCTTTCGCGTAAGGATTCTATGGGGATAATGTCATGAGCGTAGGATGCATGAATTTGGCAGCTGAAGAAATCCCCCTAAAGTCCAGACACTGGTGGTGGTGGTGGTGGTTGATGATCCTAGGAATTGAAGACTTGCAGGGACCAGGTGGAGATGGGGAGGTGGAGGGGTGCGCACCATTCATGCAAGAAGGAACTAGCAGGAGAGAGAGACACATTTAAAAAGACAGCAGAGAGTTGACAGGCTGACGATAAGGGCGTGGCACTGAGCTATTGGATGACGCCGCTAGTGATTAGTCAATGACCGCTCCGGAGCATGCAGCTTGAAGCGGGTGAGCTATTGAATGAGGGAGAGAGAGTTAAACAACTGCTGTGATTGCTTTTTAGTCTTCCTGTCTGAGCTTTCGCTAGAGCTACATTACATAATGTATTCTTTAAAAAGAGTGAAAAAAAGCCGCTTTCTACAGCCGGAGTTAACCTGGGACAACACCTACCAATCCCTGCCATCAGGAGCCAAATTATGAAACCAATTAAATCTCGTCCTGCCGTTCTGCCCACCTCCTGTGCGTACATTTCATGTTTGTTTATGTTTTTAACTTTCACCATGATGATGTTTTGGTGTTTTCTTTCCGCTGAGTGAGACATGAGTTGACGTAGTGCAAAACACAAACGATGTGCTGAGGACCGGTTTTGAATCAGTCACGAGTCATGGAGTCCTGAGGAAATGCTACATTCAAATTCATGCTAGTTTTCTGTGAATACAAACCCCAGCTTTAATCCCCAAACAATTTCCAACAAGTCATCACCAACATATCTGCTGGGATAGTTTGCTCCAGATTGTTTGAAGATGAAAAAGGAGTAGGGTCTGGAAATGACAGCCGAACAAATAATGCATGATTCGTTCATGTCGTTGCCTATTTATGGTTACCACACATTGTGCACTGCTTTTACTTAACGTTTTGTTTCTACATCCCACACTGGAATATGTGCCCTCAAGTGAATACAAATAGTGAATGGCATTGTGGTGATTATGCTTGTTTAGTGGCCCTGCTATTGTTCCATGATTCCACACTCTTTAACATCCCACCCGCTAACATAAACCTGAACAGCACAGACACACACGCGCTCGTAAAGCAAATAAACCAGGGAGTTGTTTGCTTGTTTATGTGCGCTGGTTTGCGTGTCAGCGCCCGCGTGCTCGTCTCCCTCGGCGCTCCAAGAGTTTATGGGCTGATGTCATAGTTATGCAGTGTTGCCCTCTAGGGACCTGCAGAATTCACACCTCAGATTTTTACGCTGCGTGGCAGAGCCCTTGGAAAGGACATCAAGGACGTGGTGAGACAGCTTCATTTATGGTCCCGACCAAAGTGAGGCAATGTCACTTTGTGCAAGGGAGGCTGCTTCTTCTCGGTTAATGCTCAAGGAAATTGTATTCAATAAAGAATAATGATTCTAGAGAAGAAATTACTGAAGCAGGAAGGAGCTAAATGGGAAGGATCCCATTGTACAAAACAAACAAAATTGCATTCATCATTAGTGAATTCACTCTACGGGCCAGAAGCTCTGCAACTTTTTTCCATTGTTGGCTCTGTATGCCAGCAGATTAAATAACAAAGTGTTTGCTGGGAATACTCATTAACGTTACTCATAGACAGTAAATAAGGACACAAACATCCAGCCTTTAAAGACCTGATTCACAGATTTCATTTGCTTTAAAATACTGTATATATCAGCTGTAGAGATTACTCCACCGTAAGACTGCCTCCACTACATTTCTCACTTTTATGACACTCTGCTTCCCCTCAAACTTAATGATCTATGTGGTCCTGCAGGCAATTAATACACATCTCAACAGAAGATAGAGTCGGTATGTTGTCATCATGAGGTGTGAGTAAATATCTTTCATGCTATGCTCTTGGGATGAGAGTCGGCACCTCCAGGTCTGATAAATGCCACTCCGTTTGAAAATAGTGGATTGTTCCCTTTGGGTTAGATGAGACTTCTGCTCCAAATGAGTTCGGTCTTGTTGACAGGTTGAGAGTAAGATGGGGTATGAGTTCCCCAGGCTCATTTAAGTGAAGAGGGCTTTGACTCAGATCTTGTACTGGACTGTTGCAGTGATGAGGGTGTCAATCTGCATTCTGATTATCTACGGGTGTAAGCATAGAAGCAACTAAAAAGGCATATCAAAGATTGAAACAACAAAAATTAGTTTTTTCAGATCTCCAAGGCATAGTGTAGACAGCTCAGAAAATGATTCTCTGAAAGGGTCTGGGACTACCTCCTATAGCTGAGTTATTTAGTGAGGGGGTTGTTGACCCTGTGGTGGAATCAGAACATGCTGGAGGAACGTATTTACTTGACCTGTTCTGGGAACACCTGTAGGATCCCTCAGGGAGAGCTGGAGTGTGTGTGGCCATACAGAGGAAAGTGTGGGCAGCCGTGCTCAACCTGTTTTGACACATTGACTGTGTTGTGTAGGAAATAGAGGGATGAATGGATAGATTTGCACATTCTTTAATTTATGTATCAATTGACTTTGTTGTATTTTATTGAACAGCTACAACAGAGAGTTCACAGAAACACAAAGCTGCAGAGAGTTGCAGCACAAAGGCTAATATTTAGTTCAGGCAACGTGGACTTTGTCCATCTGCCTCATGCCAATCATCAGCTGTGTAGCTGGGCCTCTGGCATGCAAGCTATGTATGTAAAAGGAATGTCTGCATGTTACCTAGAAGTGTCATTTGCACTTCCTTGGTGATTAAATATCCATTCTGTGGCTGCCCCAGCCTCATGGCTGCTGTGGGATCTCAAGCAGCACTATGTGGACTTGCATGTCCTGTAGCAATTTGCACAAACGCTGGCTTGCAGCACCTGTCACCACAGACAGAGCAGAATTTAGATGTCTCTTTAGGAGCAGTTTGTAATTGTATCATTAGTTTGTTGTGTCAGGAACTGTCTGGGCCACCATTCCTCAAGGAAAATATTTTCTGTCGCTACTTTCAAGCAGCATTCAAACATTTTTTGGCATGGGCAGCCCCAAAGGCAACACAGGCATTTATCATAAGTTTAATTTTCAGAATATACCTTGTTGTAAAGGTCACAGCTGACCACATGCAGGGGCTTTGTGGAATTGATAGAAAGCACAACAAATATGCTTGCCCTTTTTTCCTTTGCTTCTTTATGTTTCAAAGATCCTACATATATATAACAAACGTGACCTTACTGACCTTATCCCTTACACAAGCCAGCTCATTCAGTTTAAAATGTGTAATCTTTAAAGAAATGTGTTATGATAAACATTGGAGAGGGTGAAAAGCTGAACAAATGTTCTTGCATGTAAGCCCCAGTGACTGTTAAAAACATGGACGTAGTCTCGGTGTTGTCATTTATGGATGTCTACAAAGACAAGTCCAAAGATGGTGGTCACCATGTTGGAAATACTGACTGCAACTAACTTCTGGCTAATCTATAGAGGTGGAGCCGAGGCCATAGTGTTGCTGCCTGGTAAACACCAAGCGGCAACCTCTGGTCTCAAACTATGAAGCCCATTCGGAAGTGTTATAAACTGCAATTCATCAAGAATCTGCTTGAGGCTGACTGCAGAAACACCCGAAACTACATAGACACCAATTCAAAAAATCTAGGATCTTTGCAGCATTAATAAAAATGTTTACAGCCTGGTTCAAAAAACGGCTTGGCTACAGTAGCTAATCTCTCTATTGGCACACACTGTCCGGGGGGTGAATTTTTTTCTAACACAACAGTTCAGAAGATATTAAGATTACAAGTTTTTGCCCAAATAAGGACATGACTGACTTGACTCCCGGTCGGGAACACATAGCTGTTGGCTAGGAGGCTCAAACTCCGCCTCTTTACATTACACTATGACTGGTTGAGATCCGCATTTCCAATATGGCTGCCGCCGTCTATTGGCTTTAAAACAGAGCTCAGGAACAAATGGGTGACGTCACGGATACTACTTCCATTATTTATACAGACTATGATAAACACCTACAATACGGCCACCTGTCCGTCAAATCGGACATGCCCTTAGTTATGTCTCATTATGCTAAACTTTTGACTTCGATATAATCAAAACAGATGAGTTACAGGATTAATAATTATCATGAAATATTAAAGGTATAGAGACCAAAACCCTTTTTTAGTGCCAGCTTTAAATATTATTGATTCTGATGAAAAAAAGAAGCATTTTAATCTGGGCTTTGGGATTTCCTCGCTTTTGTTGCCAGCCTCAAGTGGACACTTGTGGAGCTGCGGCTTTCTTCACTTCCACACTGGCCTCAGTTTTTCGTTGTTTTGGAGGATGAAGCTTGCTTACAACACAATCTACTTTTTAAATAGGTAACAATATTTCCCTTCACGCGTCTTTGACACCCTTCCCTGCCAGGCTTCATCACACTGAAGTAATAACAATTCTGTTTTTGAGGCATTCGTGCAACGCTTTTTAAACAGGCCTACAGAGTCAAAGGGCCATATTAGTTCTGGCCACTGGAATTCCCTGGTTTTGAAACTTCAGCTTGAGCTGCTTGTGGTCGCGTTTCTCAGACAGGGAGATTGAGTTGGGGTCATTGTGGCTGAGAAATGGTGCCACAGTGCATCTGAGGTGATTTCTATTTAACAGAGCTTTGTGCTGTGAGTCATGTTTGAATTCAGGACTCAAATAAATATGTGTGAGTACTCAGAAGTCCTCTCTTCTCCAGGTAAAACTTTTGCATTGTGATAATTCCACAAATGAAAATGAGTCCAGGATCTGATGTCAGACTGTCTCTTGACCTAATGCTATAGAACATTTACAAGAAAGCCCAAGGAAATGTTGCCTCTCTATCAAAAACTCAGACAACAGTGACATCTGTGTTTTATTAGGAGGGCATAAAGTCATCCCCACCTGCTCCATTTGACCACAGTCTGTTTATCATGTTTGCAAAGGTCAGGCAGTAAAATTGAAGTGACATCTTTCAAACTGCTACAGTGCTGTAGCAGGAAAAGGTTTTGGCTTATTAAATTTGATAGTCTGTGTTCTCCCTGTAGTATTAGGACAGGGTGGCATGACGTAATGCTTTAATCTGATATGCTGTAAGCTCATCTCCTCTCTGGCTGTTTTTAGACAATGGTGTCTGCTGTTATTTTGGACCATGTCATCTTGTTTTTGTGAGTGATTTATGATGTCTGCAGGTAGCCATGGATTTCTCCTTTGCCTTCAGCTCTACATAAAAGTGGATCTTTTCAGTAAGAGATTAAAAAGGAAGCAAAAGACAAAAACAAAACCGATTCATGAGCTCCAGCTGTGGAAAGGTCACAGTGACATCTTTTACAAAGTCCACTCTCGGTGCCTCGATGTCACAGCAGGAGCAAAGTAAAAACCATTGCAGAGATCAATCTGCCTGGGTTTTTTAAGGAGCCATTTAATATTCCTCTCAGTGGCACTCCATCGACAGATCACAATTTGCTGCCGAACGCCCAATCTCAAAGGGACAGCGTGTTCGTAACTACTCTCTGTCACCACTGAGCCATCTGGCTATACTTGACTGTCATTGAGAATTATGTAAGACCTGTTGAAAAACTACACAAACTAACTCTTAAGAGCATATCTGATCTCTTTAGGTCTCATTCCTCCATAGCTATTGATCAGTGCAGAGTTTCATCAGTTATCTGGCTTCTTTTTCAAGTTGTGCATTGCTTTTCTAGAGTAGCTAGTCCTATATTTGGAAGCTGCTTTTTCTTTTTGTGCTTTCAGGTTTATACAGTATGGGCTACAGTTCTATCCTCTAACTACTTTTATTCCAGGCTTGCTAGAGCTACAACAGCCTGTTGGATGGTTCCCCCCTTGTGTTCAGTCTGAGATACCTCATCAACTGTTACATGATCATTCAAGTTTACACAGACATGCTTCCCTCAGAATAAATTGTATTAACTTTTGTGATCTCCTAACTTTAAGATCAATATTCAATGTTGTCTAGTACTTAAGTCTTAAGATTAATTATTGATTGTAATGACAAAGAAGTGATGCCACAATCCTCCTGTAATGAGCGCTGACATATTTTGTATTTGGAGTTAGAATCTGTGCAGTGGGGATCAGCTCTCAGAGAAGTCCTTTTCTCTCTTTTTTTTAAGTGACTTTTCAGGCATTGTTGCCTTTATTAAACTGGACAGCTGAACAGAGACAGGAAATGTGGAGATTAGAGAGCGGGGTAAGACATGTAGCAAAGAGTCATGGCTGGGAGTCAAATCAGCAATAACCATGAAGAGGACTGCAACCATAGACTGTATAAAATATGGACGTAGTATCCGTGACATCACCCATCTGTTTCTGAAGCGCTGATTTGAGGCCAATCGGCGGCAGCAGCCATATTGCTGCTGTCGAGCGATTGTGGCGTAAAGAGGCGGGCTTTGAGCCTCCTAACCAAGAGCTACAGTGTTCCCGCCTGTCAATCAAGTCAGCTGTGCCTCTCATTGAAGACTTGTAATCTCAATATATTTGAAATTGCTGCGCTAGAAAAAAATTCACCCCCTGATCGAGTAATGAGCTATTCAGTCTGCACTCGTCTTTTGTACCAGGTTGTAAACATGTTTATTTCTGCTGTAAAGATCGTCTTTTTTTAATTGGTGTGTATGTGGTTTCCGGTACTTCCTGAGCCAGCCTCAAGCGGATCCTCAATGAACTGCAGGTTTTAGCACTTCCGCATTGGACTCATATTTTTAGACTGGAGACTGCCGCTTGACTGCAGCATCAATACATAGGGTGCATGCTTAAACTGGTGCCCCCTTATAGCTGTATTGGTCTCGCCCCTTTCGTTAGCCAAAACACATTTTTAACTCACCAATGAAACAGCAAAGTTCTCTCAGGTTGGCACAGACCATAGTGTAGCAGCTTGACTCTTGTGCTAGGTTTTGTTACAGTTCCTCTTCCTGTTCCCTTAGCTCTGAACTACTCTGGAGCGGCAACTTTTAACTGAGCTAAAAACTATGCAGTTATACTTTTTCCCTCAAAAATAAACACTTGGACATAAATCAACATGATATGAGATAACAATTATGACAGACACTGTGTTTGAGAAAATTATCTCAGACCCATGTCCCATCTGTAACCATGGAGGAGGCAACCTAATGACTTCTACTGCAGCCATTTAATAGGGAGAGCTCTACATTTTTGGCTTCACTTTAAAGGAGCTGTTGTGTTGTCCATAGTTTTGTATAGTATATAGACCAAATACTTGCAAATCTAATGATTTGCTAGTCTTCCTCAGCTGTACTCTCCCTGCATCTGTGTGATGTCAGAATAAGCAGAAAGGATTTCCTCACTGGGAAAGTGAGGACAGCCCATAAGGCAGGAAAATGAATCAGGAAGACGGGGACATTTTGGTACACCACTAGCAGAGTTGACAAACTTGGTGTCATAAGGAGAAGAAACTTGTTTTATGAATTCATGTTTTGAAAATAACTTTTGCCTACATGTGATGTGTGAAATGTTTTTTTCCGTGACTTACTTTACACATAGAGTTTCAGTTTAAAAATTATTCCCAGAACTTTCTTCCGCACTTCAAAAACTGACTTTCTGTCTTTTCCTTACAATGTGGTACAATAGTTACAATGAATCACAAACTTAAACTAAAGGCTAAAAGGTGAGCAAGGTGATGGGAGCTCTGATTGTATTCAGCGGTAAAGGGGAGAGCAGAGTCAGGTCAAGGAGATAAGGGGGCAGTGGTTGGAGCAAAGGAAATCAGGCTCACTCTCTGGTCTGTCATGGGAAGCACAGAGCTGAAGGATTCAAAGGGCAGACCTGCCTGAGGAAAAAAGAATCCCATTTTCTTCAGAATACAGTCTTGACACATTGATGCAGCTTCAAAGTCACTGCAAGCACAGACTTCAAGGTATCAAATGTACGTTTTATCAATGAGTAAGGTGTGCAAGAATAGGAAGGAATCTGAAGAGTGACAAGGGAGAAGAGGAATGGAAGAGGGGGATTGAAGTGATAGGATGCCTTCCTGTGGGAATGCTCTGCCAAGAAAGAATTTGGGAATTTTGGCTTAGTAAAAAAGAAAAGAGATCATGTTGGAGGACACATGTCTACTGACACAAATGAAGGGTTTGGAGTATTTAGGCTACTCAAAAGACAAAGTGAGAGTTACCTTAAGCTTTTGTCAAAAGGACCCATGGGCAGAAAAAAAGTGTGGGGTGTGAAATGAGGCTCACTTTGGTTTTCTGGTCCCCCACTTTAAGTCCAAAAATCAGAGTTGGAAAAGCAGCATGTGAGTATTCAGCTTAAGGGGTGATTTGCTGCATATGGTTGATTCTCTGTCCATCTCCTCTCTCCCTCTCTCTTTCACACTTCTCCTTTGCCCCCACACCTACTTCCCCGGGTGTCTGTGTTATATTCTTTCATGTTCTCATTTCTAATTCTACTCTTTCTGCCTCCTTTTCACATGCCTCTTTCTTATCCCTCGCCCTGCTCCAGCCAGGATCATTGATTAATACTACAGCAGCTCCCCATTAGAGACTGTAATCAGCCACTGGAGACCAGATCTCTTGGTTTTTCCATTTATTATTCCTCTAATTCACTCCTTTCTCATCTCTGACTGCTGCGTGCTCACCAAGTTTTTTTTGCGTGTGCATCCAAATGCATGCAGCACATAGACAGAGTTGAATGCATTTGTATAACAAATGTAAGGAGGATGACTTTCAGTGAGCGTTACATTCATTCAGCGAGCGCCTCATGCTGCGGATGCTGTGACTGGTTGAGCGCTGGAGAGGGGCAGCCAAACCCTCTGCTCTGCAGCTGAATGCTGCCAGTGTGCCTACATGGGAGCACTGGGGCAGAGGAATCGCTTTTGTGTCCTCAGTGAGCTCATCGACTGGGAGCACTCTCCAGAGATTTAGCTAAGGGTCTGCCTACTCGTCTGTATGCCTGTCCTGGGATATATTCATGCTTGGGACAAGGGGAGGGATTTGAGATTTCCCACTGCCCATCCTGGCTCGGCTGTTTGATGTAAGTACCCAGGCTGTGCAGTTTAAAAGTCGTCTATTAGTGCTGTATAGTTCAGCACTCGCTGACACCACATTGTGTTCACCATTATTTTTTACTCAGTGTGGTCAAGCTTAACTATGTCCATTATGGTTAATAGTGAAAGCACCATCCGCTGCAGTAAAAGTAACCATAAGGGCCTTCTTTTCAAAGCAGTCAAAGTTGTATTGAGGATGGCCGCTTCCCCCAGTCACTGTTGTCAGCAGATGGGTTTTAATTAGTGGGACATTCCAGAGAGAAAGTTAGCGACCAAGTGATGGGCAGAGAGGGAGTGAAGAGAAGAGTTGAGTGCTTGTGACAGTCTCTCTCAGCCAGGGCTGATGAAGTGGAGAGCAGAGGCTTTGCTCTTCAACAGGACCAAGAGAGCATGGATCACCATGGTGATAGTATTGTTAGGCAGTGAAAAGCAATTGCAAGAGAGACCTTGTAATTTGAATGCACATCTTTCTAATGTTTATAGACTACGCTCATTCTAAGGAGAAAATAATTCATTTTCTACAAATGAAAATAGCATTAACAGTCATTTGGATCCACCGCTGTACTCAGTTCTGTTCTTAGATTGTTCGTGAATCTGCAAATCTTATCTGCTCTGCATTATGTTGCTGAAATTAGAATGAAACTTCCCGTAATTACAAAAAGCCAGACAGTCAGACTAATTTATAAGCAATTTTGTAGTGCAGCTACAAAGTGGAACATTTCTGTATGTCTCTTGATTTGCTATTTCCGCAGTATGTTTCAGAGGGTTAAAGGTAAACTGCCAACTCTGTACACCCCAGTGGTTGTATTGTGGGGACAGACCTCTCACATTTTTTCTTTGTGTGTGTGTGTGTGTGTGTGTGTGTGTGTGTGTGTGTGTGTGTGTGTGTGTGTGTGTGCATGTGTGTGTGTGTGTGTGTGTGTGTGTGTAGCTGTCAGCTCAAATCAAAGAAAACAGAAGCAGTTCTGTCTTGACTCAGGGACACTGTTATTCCCACCACTACAGTAAACTGGTACCTGCACATATTGCCCCGAGCAACTTACAAATGTCAGAGCCACTGACATGCCTCTTCCTCACTCATGTTTTCTCACAGATGCCATGTGCAAAAATACATTTTCTTGCATCTGTCTTACTCTATGTTTTTATACTTTCCCCTCTTGATTTGGTCAGGAAAGCCCAGTCGAGGTTGAAGATATTTTCACCCTCTTCACTCTCTGTTTGTTTTTTTTCTGTGTCAACAGCAACAAGTTCCACTAAGCTGGAAGACCTCAGCTTTCTTGATGAACAACGCAACACCCCACTGCGGACATCCATTCGCCTCCCATGGCATAATACGGGAGGAAGGCCGCCTCAGGACTCTAAAGGTGACGGCTTTTTACATTTTTGATGAACTCAAGGGAAAACACCCAATATCCCTTCATCAACCAATGAACTGATGCAGAGAAATGCCTTACGAGCTTTCACAAATTTAATTGGATTATAATTATTAGAAAATGATAACAAACAATTGATTTGAACTAAAATTCAGTCTCCTGCACATATTTACCTCCAAAGTTTCAATCATGCTGGGTTAGGGTTGCAAAGGGGATGAACATTTCCAATAAATTTCCATGGGAAGTTAAGCTGGGGAATTTTGGAAATATTCCAAATTGGAAACTTTTCACAGGAATTATGGGAATTTGTGGGTATTGAGTGTAATTCAATGGAAAGGTATCATATCCAAGCATGAATATTTGTTTTGTTAAAGCAGACATCCAAAATAATACAATTAAAGCAGTTTTATTTGTAAGTAGAACTTTATCATGCGTTAAATATTTTATTGAACAATCAATTATTTCACAGAAGAACAAAAACATGAATGTTGAGTTTAATATTACTCATCCCCCTGACTCAACTCATTCAAAAATTAACAAAAATGCAATCCCAACAAAGTCCCATTCAAAATGTTAAATGAAAAGAGCCACTCTCCCTCCAAAAAAGTCCCATTCAACATGCAAATAAAAAGGCATTTTCACCCAAGCATCTCAAGCCTAGCCTCTGCAGGATTCTAGAAATCATCTGTGCATGTGATGGAGGAGTGGTGTCAATAGCCCTGCAGTAAGCAATGTGCTATGTGCATGTGATTGAGGACTAGCATAGATATTCAACTGTACTTGCATGAAATCTGATTGTTTTAGTCAGGATTATGCTAAAATATATTTTCCCTAAGTATATATTTATGTTCCCTGTTAAGAGCCAACCTTCAATTTAGTAAATTCCTGGTTTATTCCCATGGAAAGTTTCCTATTTTGGATTAATTTGCTTCACCAGCCTTTTTTAGTTATATTTCCAGTCTTTCTGAGAGAAATCGCAAAGAGTGAATATTTGATAAGAACATGAATAATTTAAGTTAACATCATTGGATACCTTAACTGTTTAACCCTTTTACCCTTCCACATTTCCTTCAGAATAAAGTTGCCTGGATTGCATCAATCTAGTGAAGTTATTTTTTGCATATATAACTACTTTTGGAACTGTCCATGTTGTTTCAGACTGTTTAATATTCACATGCATAAATGTAGTTTTGCATTCATGTCAGGGATTTCAACAGATTTGAGCCACTCGACGCACAGTCTAAAAAAGTTGTAGACTTCAAAAAGTTTGTTCAAAGAATGAAATTATTTTGCCTTCGGGTAGTTGAAGTGGGAGTATAGGCAAGAGACATGCCATAGCCCACACAGCAGGTCGAGTCAAAAGTCTTCCAGCAGATTCCAAAAGTGTGATATATGTTAATGAAGATATGTCAAACAAACCTCACATGTATTTTTGTTTTAACTGTGTTCAAAATGCATTTGTCTTCTTTTGATGAATAATGATCAGGCAGGTTTTTATATATTACTTTTGTAAGAGAATACTCAGAGCATGGATTTGTGAGAGGAAATTATGTGGCTAGTTTTGAGTGTGCAGAAATGTTATAACTGGAGCAAAAATGTAGCATATTTAATGTGAACAGTGGCACATCTTCAAGTTTAAAAACCAGCAGCATCAGAATGGGTCGGTGTAATGAAACTAGCTTTAGTCGACAAGATCAGAGTTTTAGAAGAGTCCCTGAATGAACAAGTGCACTGAGATCTAATTAGTGCTGAAGTGGACCTGATAGAGAGTCCACTCACATTGTGAATTCACTTAGATTAGCATGTACCCAAGCAGACTATAAAAGACGACTACAAGGTTCAGGTTTGTGTTTGACGTGACACACTGGAACACAGCCATCCAGATGATTTTAAAACTGTCTCATTCTTTCTCCTCAGCTCGCTTTGCTCCTTACAAACCGGTGGACATCATGCTCAAGCCGTTACTGTTCGAGGTGCCCAGCATCACCACAGACTCCGTTTTCGTGGGCAGAGATTGGCTCTTTCAGCAGCTGGAAGATGTCCTGAAGGCCAGCGAGTCCACGGAGAACCAAGGCACTGTAGTTGTGGGCAGCGTGGGTTACGGAAAGACGGCCATTATCTCCCGGCTAGTGGCACTGAGCTGCCACGGCGGCCGCATGCGTCAGATCGCCTCCAACAGTCCCAGTGCCTCCCCAAAAAGTAATCAATTTTTTAGGATTTGCCTTTGGATGTCAGGACTACTTTTGGTTCATGTTTTATGTTCTGTGTTTTTATTTTAGTTTGCAGAGTTTGAAAGTCAAGTAAGGATACATCTGACAATATAAATCAAATCTTATCTACCACTGCGAGCTAAAATGAAGCTTGATCTAACAGGGAACCTCAAAATAAATTTTTCTCATATGTCAATTAACAAATGAAGCAAATTAAGTTCAAATGACATTCTTTATTTGTAAACAGATTTGCTTATGATTATTTCATTTCTTCAGGTGGACAAAGCACAGAACTTCCCCTCAGCCAACCACCACAGCCCACTCCACCATCCAGTGCTACCAACACCCTGAGGACCAACAGCTGCCCCGGGACCCCTGAGATGCAGCGGCGTAGGGAGGAGGCTGTCAGACGCCTGGCTGCTAAGGTACAAAGTTGGCCAATACTTTCAAGAAAAATTTAAGTTGGGGTGCGGGTGACCTAGAGGTCTAAGCGCCCCACATATAGAGGCTACAGTCCTCGTCGCAGGGGTCGCTGATTCGATTCCCAGCTGGTCAACCATTTCCTGCATGTCTTCCCCCGCTCTCTACTCCCCACATTTCCTGTCTTTCTTCAGCTGTCCTCTCAAATAAAGGTTCAGAACAACCTGAAAGAAGGAGAAATTTAAACTCTTCAGTAATCCTCAAAAATCCTTAAGACCTTTATTATTATGTCAGTCAGCTACATAAAGCAATTTGTCATCTCAGTGCAAATGATTTATACAAATGCTGAGTTTTCTGCTGCCAAAGGTTTGTGTAAGAAGTCTTCTTTTTCATGTGGTATTTGTATTGCAGCTCCTCCTGTGTGTTCCTGCCACTGATGCACTTTCTTATTAGAGAGATATCATGGTTGTGTAGAGCTGCTTTTAGTATGTATGAGATGCACCGCAGAAACCTGACACCGGCTCTGCTCAGTTGATTTATGTTGTTTGTGTGCGATTTATGACTCTTTATGTTCATTTATTTGATATGCAGACAATGAAATATGGACGGTCTTCACCCATCTGCTGAGATAATGAAAGACAGTCCTGCCATTGGTCTTTCAGAGACCTTTAATATTGCAGGCTTGTTTGATTTGAGAGGCAGTGTGCTTAGTTTAAGACTTGGCCATGAAACGCAAGTTCAATATTAATGTCCACAGCAGCTCAGTGCTGCAGTATGACTGTGAGGACGGGGGGGAGATGGAGAACTCTGGCTCAGGTGTTTAGCATGTCCTTTCAGCTCAAAGTTGGACGGCATTTGCTTTGTGTTAAAAACTTCAGCAGCATCTTATCCTGTGCTGCCATGGAAACAAAATAAAGATAATGTCAGCATTAATGAACTAAATATCAAACTTTCTTCTGCATAATGAGGATATCAAGTAACAATTGAATGAAGCAAATTATAAATTAATCCCTGACCTCTTAGTTTTCGACAAAGTGAAAGGTTGTTTCGATCAAATCACTTAAATTAAAGCTCTATCATTACTGTCAAGTAAAACAAGCAAACAGAATTTTTTAATTTCCTTTTTTAAATGGCAAGTGAAACAGTGACACAGATTCAGCCTTCCAATTTAACAAACAGGACCATATTTCTGCAGCAGTTTTAGTCAAAATTGTTAACACTGCACCTGTCAGAGCTGTTCTCTTCTCAGTATACTTTTTAGGTGCATTTCGACCAAGAGTTCCGGGGTCTTTTGGCCCCCAGAACTATTCTCCCTGGAACTAAAGGTTCCTGTCCCCCCATGTTGTCTGCGTTTCGACTGTGGGCTGAAGTCCCGGGTAGATTGTGCAAATCAGGCCAGTGACGTATGGAGAAAAAAAATTATATTAAATAATATTTTGAAATCTTAATAAAAAACTAAACTAATATGCATTCCCAGGAACTCCCTCTGTGTTTCAACAACTATGTAAACTCCACAAACACTGTTACGTTCAGCTGAAAGTCCCAGGACCTTTGAAAAGTACTACCCCCCAAGCAGGGGCTTTTCAGGGGGGAGATTATCTACCCCTGAACTAAATTTAGACCCTAGTTCCTCCGGTTGAAACGCACGTAGTTCCGGGGTAAAGTCCCTAGTTCCGGGGTAAAGTTCTTGCGGTCGAAAAACGCCTTTTCACTTGTTTGAATTTCTGCACCAAACAGTTTTTTGTTGTTATAAATGTTGTATTAGCCCAATATTTTGGGATGTAGCAACTAAAATATGCCAAAAAAGTGTGTTTTATCAATAAGCTCATTGACTTAGCCTACATGTGTTTTCATACATCAGCACTAACCTAAATTCTCAGGGGCATTCAGTACCTTGCAGTTCTCTGCCTGCTCAGAGTTTTAAAAAGATGGGCCAACGATGCTTCATTATGGATTCACAGCGCCTTTCATTCTGAATACCTTTTTTGATGGGTGGTTGTTAGCTCTTTGATGGGTGACACAGCTGTCTAATGGGACTCATGTCATTGATCTTACTTTTGTCCTCATTCTCAATGTTACTTATCACATCCTGGTGTTCCTATTACGGCTTTATATCTCTTTGCGTGTCACGGATGCCTCCTTAATAGTGAAATGGGGCACGAGACAACCAAGCATCACTTTGCATCCACCACTGGGAACGCTAAGGTTTGTGCTTCAGACAGCTGACTTTAGGCCACTGAGACTCATCTAAATGTCTATGAAGCCCAAGCAATATCCCTCAAGCCAATTATTGTGTAAAGTGTTTCCAACAGGCGCCCTCCCAGGGGCTCTGTTCCTGTGATGTGTGAATACTGATGCAACAGCGAGCAGCTTCTGACAAATTCAGTCAGTTCTTTTAAATCATTTTTAATCAAGCCTTCTCATAACAGAAAGTGAGACCATCACATTTTATGGTTAATTGCACGTTTTTATGTCAAACGGGACGAGTACAAAGCTTTGTTTGTAAAATTAAATTCATTGTTGTACTCATAGATGAACACTGCAGGTGCACTGCAGAGTATTGCATCATCATTTTTTGAGACTCGTAATGCTCATTGAGGAGGCTGTAGTTTGCCTGGCTTGTGTACCGTCACTGCAGTCTCTTTGTCGGGCGGCTGTCCAAGGTATTTTATTTATACAAACAGCAGCAACTTTGATTTACTTTATTTACTGAACATAACTTTGCATCTTTCTTCTGTTGAACAAAACTTTCAGCTTGTGTGTCATAAAACACGAGAATCTGTTTCTTACACCTGTCATACTGTGTGCTTTAAAGGAAACATCACTGCCTTGTTCCCTGTCTGCAACACAATAATTAGAAGTTGAGCCAATAGGCTTACAGAAGAAGTTGTGCATATTTCAGCTAACCAAACCCCCCACTGCATTGTAATACATGCTCTTTTGAACGGCTCTATTAATCAGTTGCTGTCTTACTGTTCTATGATTTAATTTACCTCCAATAGTCTTACTTTTGCATTTTTATGATGATACATACAGCAACTTGAATTCCAAAGTGTTTTGTGTCAATCCTTCGCTGTTGTTTTATTAACTTATAGAAACTTACCATCATTAATTGCCCCCGCTGCTGTGTCGAGTTTAAACCAATTATTCACTGACTACCTTCCTGAGATTTTCACATTAGCTTTGCAGAGCCTCACATTACTTGGTCTCTTTGTGTCGAGTTCGGTGTGAAGACAACTCATTGAAAAATGCCACAGACAAAGCCTCCACCTCAGGCTTTTGTTCCACCTAAATTGCAATCACTTGTATGACTCACAGACCCGTTTGAGCATTGGCGTCACGAAGCAGTGGATTGTTGTAGAAAGTTTAGGGTTCTATTGTTGCAGGCTAGACCAACCTTGTTTCAAAACTTCAAATCACTGTCAACACCTTTTTATTTCAGTGACATTGGAGTTCATTTTAATTATCAGCTAGTTTACGCCCACATATAAGCCTGGACCCATTACGGTAGTTCCCAGAAGTAATAACATTACAGCTCAATATAAAGTTGTATAATAAATAAATATACCGTGAGGATTTCAGTCAAACAAGCCAGAACGACTATGACAAACAAGTTTTGTTCATGTGGTTTGTATTTTCTTATAGAAATATAGATACACTTTCAAAGTAACTACAGAAGGATTAAGGTGAAAGTAGACTTAAGTTAGTACATTTTCCAGAAGGTGGTCATCAACACTGTTGATAGATTAACAGGCAGCAGAGTCCTGCGGAGGAATAGGTCAACCGGTTCCTCCTCCTGCTGCCCAAGGAAGTGTGTCAGCTCCTCCAGGTTGGACTGTAATTAGAGCAGAGTCAAACATCCCCAGGGCATCTCTCTCTTTCCTTCTTCTTCATCCCTGTTCCTCCTTTTTCCCTGTAAATCAGACCTCCTTTGAACACTGCAGTACTCTTTTCACACACACACAAGATCCTTCTTTTAGTCGTCCATCTGGGATCCACCTCGTCCTTTTATAGTAGAGTTTATCTGAGGTGGTCAGCCATCGCCCAGTTACCTCATCATCTCCTCTTTGTGGGATAGCATGGATTGATTCATATTGGATTTGATGAAGGGATGATGAAATGTGGCTCTTTGGGGGCACAACTAAATTCAACACTTTTATCTGTAATTGTATCGTAGTTTGTTATTTGGTCATTAAATCTTTAAAATGTTTGCAAATGCTTTTAGGTCACTGAATGTTCCCATCTTTGCATTTATTTAATAGCTAAAGCCAAAATGTATTTACTTTTCTTTAAGTTCTACTTTTTGGGCATTTTTGCCTTTACTGATAGGACAGCCGCAGAGAGACAGGAAATGTGGGGCGTACAGAGCTTGGGAAGACATGCAGCAAATGGTCAGGGCCGGGAGTTAAACTCACAACCTCTGTGCTGAAGACTATATAGTCTGTATATGGGCACTTAGACCGCTAGGCCACCAGCGCCCCTCCAAATGTATTTACACAGCTAGTGTATGATTGTTTCTAATTCATTTGGAGTGTGCAATAACCCTAAATCCATCTGTTCTGTCTGTTCCTTGTGTGTTTCAGGTGGTGGCATACCACTACTGCCAGGCTGATAACACATACACTTGCCTGGTACCAGAGTTTGTACATAGTATAGCTGCCCTGCTGTGCAGAGCACACCAGCTCAGTGCATACCGGGAGCTGCTGCTGAAAGAGCCCAACCTGCAGAGCATGCTCAGTCTGCGCTCCTGTGTGCAGGACCCCATGGCTGCTTTCCGAAGGGGGGTTCTTGAGCCACTGGCCAACCTACGTAAAGGTAAAAAAAAATCACACCATGGTATAAATTATTACATTTAGTGCTGGGCGATAATTCGATAACGATAATTATTGCAATATAATTATTCTAGATATAAATATAAAACATTTTCGATATAAATTCAATATAAATAAACATGTAATTACAACCCCGGCCACTTCAAATGGAGGGGGCGCTAATGAGCCTTAAACGCTAGTTGCCTCCAGGTTACCACCCAACATTTGACAGGAGAAGATGGCATTGAACAGCCAATCATGTCGCGGGGTGAGGGTAGGCGGGGCTTAAAGACGCTTGGAGCTGAATGTAACACAGCGGCACGAAAGAAAACTCCAAACCTACCAGCTCAAAGCAGAGTCGTTAGTCTGACACTGAGCTGACTCTGCGGTAACTATTAACTTAATACACTTCATTAAATATACTTATAGGATGTGGGTCAAGGAAGAGCACAGAGACAACTTCTGCTGTTCTTTCAAACATGTTTAATGTCCACCACGACCGTAGGACAACCGAACACCGAACGACTGCGATGAATTCACTGTACTGTGGGTAACAATATCACCCTGCCTGTAACCCTTAGTAATCTTAAAGGGGAGAGCACAACTTAAAACAGTACTCTATAAACTGATACACAGAACACCATTTGATATATTTTTGTTGTAAATGTAAATCAAATCATGCAAATAACCTCAATCTGAGAAAAATAAGAATCTACAAACTAAAACTTCACAAAAATCTAATTTTACACAAAAGACCTGCTTCCTGTTTGCACTGTCAAAAAGATGGATTCAAGAAGTTTATCAGAAAACTAAATCCCGATGCAAACTACCAAACTGTCTGTTTTCTTCAACTTTCACTCAGGACCAAAAATCTGCATTTAAATTTAAATGAAATAATGATTTGATATTTATCGTGAAATTATCGATATCGACTGATGTGAAATATTTTATCGTGATAACATAATTTTCAATATCACTCAACCCTAATTACATTTGTAGACTTCCTCTTTGGAGCCTGAATTTGCTGAATTTGTATTCTTTGATAAATGCATTTTACTCCACAGTTCTCTGGGAAACATAAAAATGGAAGCAATTCTGTAAACGCCAAAGTGGTTAGAAGGACTGACAGGCATACTAATCATTTGTGCGTATGTGACTGAACTGTACTTGTCTTTAAATAGCAGTCAGCAAATGTTGATTTACAGAAACATAAGTGGAGTTTAAAACGAAATCTCTGACCAAAACTAATAATAAGATTTGATAACTCAAATGTAGAGCTAGAATAATGGATCAGGGTCATTATGAACCCTACTTTCTCCAAATACTTTTCCTCGTCATCATTTCTGTATCATTTAAGTTTATTTTAACCAAATAGGTATAATGCCCTGATGGCAAGACATTGAAGTCTTACATTCCAGGAATTCAATTTACTGCATTCAAACAAAGCACCTGTCTGCATACTTCATGTATCCAAGTTAGTTGAGCCAATGTTGTCATGCATTGCATCTCCCTGCTAACATCTTACCTTTGTTGGGTTTTTATTTTTGTGTTCCCAGAGCGGAGGATTCCTGAGGAAGACCACATCATCTTAATAGACGGACTAAACGAAGCTGAGTTCCACAAACCCGACTACGGAGACACCATCGCTTCTTTATCACAAAGATCATTACCAAGTTCCCGCCCTGGCTTAAAGTGGTGGTCACTGTCCGAGTCAATTTACTGGTAAGATGAACTCAGTGATCAAAAACAGTAAATCTCATGTGTTGAGCTTGTGTTGTTTATATTGTTACTGTAATCTGAGAAGAAAGCATCTTTCAGACTCGAGTGTAGAATAAAACAGAAACCTTAAGTCCAATCTCCTGACACGTCTCGAGTCTCTCACTGATCCACGTCAAAGCTTGTGGATTTTGACAAGTGTGAAAGTTGAAAGGTTTTCCTCAGCTGTTCCACCTTGTCATACTCTGCTCTCTGCTGAGTGATTTTTAAGCTTATTGAGGAACATTCAACAGGACTGGAAATATCTGTGACCCAGGAATCAGAACTGCATGACAGTATAGGAGCAGTCATTCACTCTGAGTCGACTAGCTCGGGGAAAAAGTGACAGTGGTTGACTAGTTACAGAGATGTGCTCGGCTGGGCATTGAACTCACACTGTGGAGAGCTGAGGCTTTGACATGCCTGAAGTGTCACACGATGGCTGATTTTCTTTGTTGGGACAAACTGTGAGCCTGGGATAATAATGTGAAAGCTGACTGACTGAAAGCCAGAATCCAGTTATTAATGCACAGGCAGAAGCCATGCAGAGGTAGAGACCATCAGTATGCAATGCACTTCAAACCATATTCATTTGTTTTTATCCTGCAACAGTGAGGCAGAATTATTATTCGCTTCATGCAGAGTTTCTCTGGATGTGCTAAATCAATATATTGTAACTCTGACATTTGTATTCTGCCTTTATTCATTCACCTCTACTTGTTTTTAGGATGAATTTATGATGTTGAAAGTTTTTATTGAATGCTGACAGCTGACTGCACAAAATGCAGTTCACTTACACACTGCTGTCAAAGTGAATGTCTCTGATTGATGCGCGAAGGCAGTTTTTAACGGAGGTGAATTTACATGTCATAATGTTGGAGAGAGTAGAGGATAAAAAGGATGAATCATTCAATAGAAGCCACTAAAAATACTGCTCACTTTGCAACCACGGCATCACATTTGTGCATACAAGTGTTATGGAAATGTCACAGTTTTGTTTTGCACTTTGAGCAAACAAATAGGTTTTCACCCTGGAGGACAGGTCTCAAAGATTTCAGCCTTTGCTTGCCAGACTAATATCTGCTGTATCTGTGTGGTGTTGCTTGCACTTCACCCACCTCAGGGATTAGGATCAGTGACTCTGTGCATGTGTGGATACATGTGCTTGTGTATTTGTGTGTGTTTACTGTACCTTGTCATGATGAAGGAGAGAGAAGTGTGATATCACAGAGGCAATGTTTCTTTAGCCTGAGACAGGCTGTGGATTGGAGGATTAAGGTGCATTGATTTCTCCAAGCCGCAGGACATAGATTGAAATGTGAGCTCAGGCTCAGGCCTTTGCTAGAAGTGTCACTGCCCCCCCTCCTATCACCTCCACCACCATCCAATCCATCCAATCCATCCCCTGCCTCTTAATACTCACTTTCCAGTCTTGTATTTGTCACAGCCACATTTCAAACAGTAAGTGTCTGCTTTGGCCTGATGGCTGAGCGTGTTTGCTCCTCTGCTGCTCAAAAACTGTGCTGATAGTAGAAGGCTTTTTTTTAAATGACAGGTGTCTGAACATGAGAAATGCTGTCAATGATGACTCCTCTTTTGTCTGCCTGTAATAAGTAAAACAGTTTATTTTGGGATGCTAGCCAGAGAATGACTCATTTTTATGCAGGATTTGAGATTACACTGAAGCTTTTTTTTGTTAAAGCTCCTATGAGGAGTTTTTAGCTGGTTATGAAACATGCTTAAATTAATACTGATGCTTTGTATGACATGACAAAGCAGACAAGATCACCAGGAGGACGAGTCATTCTTTCTATAAAGTTGTATTTGATGCCCGCTCTGCTGTTGGCTCAGTGTTAGACGAGATAATTAACAGCATTCAGACCGAACGTGTCTTTGTGTACATGTTCCAGGCAAAGTTTCACAGTGGGTGACAAGTTCACTTCAAAAAGAAACAGGAGGAGTGGATTCAGGATACAACACCTCTGCATGTACAGGACTAATCAGTTTGTCCACAGGGTCCTCTAAAATGGACACAAAGTGAAAGTACCTCACAGGAGCTTTAGTATAGTGGGCAAAGTGTCGGGAAAGTGACCTTGAGTGCTTTGAAAAGGCGCTTCTAAATAAATGTATTATATTATTATTATTATTATTATTATTATTATTATTATTAAGGAGAAATAAATAAAACTATGATGTATAATATGCCTGGGGTTGCAAAATTCCATGAATTTTACAGTTGGAAACTTTCCATGGGAATTAACAGGATTTTATGGGAATAAACGGGAATAAACCAGGAATTTACTAAATTGAAGGTTGGCTCTTAATAGGGAACTTAAATATAGTTGGGGAAAATATATTTTAGCATAATCCTGACTAACACAATCAGATCCCATGCAAGTAAAGTTGAATATCTATACTGTTCCTCAATCACATTAACATAGCACACTGCTTACTGCAAGGCTATAGACCACGCCCCCTACATGCACTTAGCATTCCTCCATCACATGCACAGATGATTTCTAGAATCCTGCAGAGGCTAGGTTTGAGAAGCTTGAGGGAAGATGCTTTTTTATTTGCATGTTGAATGAGACTTTTTTGGAGGGAGAGTGGCTCTTTTCATTTAACATTTCTAATGGGACTTTGTTGGGATTGCATTTTTGTTAATTTTTGGATGAGTAATATTTAACTCAACATTCATGTTTTTGTTCTTCAATGAAAGAATTGATTGTTCAATAAAACATTTAACACTTGATAAAGTTCTACTTACAAATACATCTGTTTTAATTATTTTGGATGGATTTCTGCTTATAACAAAACAAATATTTATGCTTGGATATGACACCTTTCCATTAGATTACCCTCAATTCCCATTAATTCCTATAAATTCCCATGGAAAGTTTCCAATTTGGAATATTTCCAAAATTCCCCAGCTTAACCTCCCATGGAAAGTTACTGGAAACTTTCTGGAAATTTACCATACATTTTCCACCCCTTTACAACCCTAAATATGCCACTCACTGTCTTTACTTTGTCTCTTCCATAGGAGATCACCAGCCTTCTGCCCTTCTCCAAGATCTCCCTGGATGACTTTACAGACAACAAAGAGATAAGCAGCGACCTCAACGCCTACATCCAGTACCGAATCAATGGCAGCAAGGATATCATGAACAACATTAGCCTGAATGGCAAAGCCGACCCTATCACAGTAGGCAAGCTCAGCAGCCACCTGATCTCCCGCAGTCAGGGTTCCTACCTGTACCTCAAACTGACCCTGGATCTGTTTGAGAGAGGCCACCTGGTGATCAAGAGTTCCAGCTACAAAGTGGTGCCGGTCTCTCTGGCTGAGCTCTACCAGCTGCAGTGCAACATGAAGTTCATGACCAATTCAGCCTTCGAGCGCTCTCTGCCCATCCTTAATGTGTCGCTCGCCTCCCTGCACCCCATGACTGACGAACAGCTGTTCCAGGCCATCAACGCCGGTTTCATGCAAGGGGAGCTACCATGGGAGGATTTCCAACAACGCATGGAGCTGCTCTCATGCTTCCTCATCAAACGGCGGGATAAGACGCGCATGTTCTGCCATCCCTCTTTCAGGGAGTGGCTGGTGTGGAGAGCTGACGGAGAGAGTACTGACTTCCTCTGTGATCCCAGGTCAGTCCTCTGCTTGTAAGCAAATGCAGCAACTCAGCAGCTCTCCCCTCGGGAAGGACTGGGTTGTACTATTAAAGCATGGCTACTAAGAAAAGTGCATCAAGAAAATACACTTGCAACATATACAAAATGAAGCTCAAAAATCTGTAGGGAAGAAGGATAATTAAATATTTGCTCTTTGAGTGCCAGCAATATGCACACCAGACGGCACTCTCATGTCTGATAAACAACCATCATTACTTTTCAGAGTGGTTTTAAATTAGTTGCTAATAGTATGAGTCATGACCATCACTTTGCATGAGAAGTAAATACGACAGACAGCAAGTAGACTGTCCTCATCAAGCAGCGTGCCGCGTGACTCACGTCTGAGTCAGAGGAAACTGAGCCTGAGATGTTCCTGGGATTTGTTTAAATCACAAGAAGCCCTTTATTTCAAATGCTGTTGCTAATGGAGGGTGTTAGAAGTCATTCATCCTGAATGTTTGCAGTCATGTGAAGCTACTGTGCACTGCACACAAGTTAGAATGCATTTCCAAGACTTGAAAATTGATCATTGTTTCCCTCCATGCCCTTCTTGCCCTGTGAAGACAGGCTTATCTGCTTTAGTGGTGCTACCTAATTGTAATTCTGGAGCCCTCCCTCGGACACATCAGAGGCTTCAGTCATTCACACTTAATAAATTGGATGATGTCACTCTGGCTCACTTTTTTCCCCCCTCCCTGTTTGCTTGTCAGTATCACCTCTGCGCTCACAGCAGTGTTTCTTAAATGGACCCGAGCCCAGCTTCATATTCTGGTCATTCACAGCCCTCCAACTCTGTCATTAAAGAAAGACAAAGGCTCAGAGTCTGGCACAGAGAACGCACATGCAGACAAAAGCCTGCTGCAACTGCCTGCTCTGTTTGTGCCTGGGCATGACGAGAGAGAATTTATAACGTGATCAAAGTGATCTGCAATCATGCATGTCCTTTTAATGAATTCTGCATTAATTAACAGCAGAGAGTCTGAGTGAGGGAAGGAAAAGAAAAACCCAGGGGTTTAACACTAGCTTCCAACCTTCAGCGGGGCATTGCTCAGCATTTATACACTACCTTATTTGCACAGACACAGATTGAATGGGTTACTATGACAATGCCAAGGGCTTTCATGACTGAAATAAATCAGTAGTTTCATGATAGAGCAGGCAGATAAACAGCAGATCGTTACCATCTAAAGTCCATGCTGTTTACTTCCACACTACAACTTCTGTCTTCTAACTACCTGTTGTCACACTAGTTGTACTTACTTCGTCTGATTTACATCAAAATACCCTTTGTGTTGTTTTCCAACCTCAGGACCGGCCACGCTCTCATGGCCTTCATGCTGTCCCGCCAAGAGGGGAAACTGAATCGTCAGCAGACCATGGAACTGGGACATCACATCCTCAAAGCACACATCTTCAAGGTACAACTATGAGGCCTCTACATACTCTCCACATTCATCTTAGGTTATAGTCAGTCTTCTGTTGAACGTCCACGCAGTTCACTGTGTCATTTATGTGTCATGTGAGGGTAGTTCACCCAAGGATAAGCCACGGGGATGTGAAGAGAAACAGTGGCAGCTTGTGCAGCTCAGGTTCAGTGACTTGACGAATGTGTGTTTTTTTGCATTCACATATGCATTAGCTTGTGTGTGTGTTTTGTGTGTTTGTGTGTGCAGGGCTTGAGTAAGAAAACAGGTGTGTCATCCAGTGTGCTGCAGGCTCTTTGGATAAGCTGCAGCGCTGACGGCCTTTCTGCAGCCCTGGCCTCCCTGAGGAATCTTTACACACCAAACGTCAAGGTAACACATTCTCCCACTCTTGTTTGTCCCTTTGACCTAAGACTGGCAACATACTGGGTATCATTTTAAAAAACGAAACATTTACCCAGGTCAGCTTCTTCATCCAAACACACCACAGATGTCATACCAGCTTAAATGAAACCTCTCTCTTGTTGTTGGTCAAGATAGGCAATTAAAGACATCCTGAATAATCTGGCAGCTTGTAATGGGCTCTTCCTTTTTTCCTTGATTAAGATCGTAAGTCCAACTACTTAATTAACCAACAAATAATCAACTTGATGATTAAAAAAGTTTCCCCAAAACTGTGATTGGGACATCTGTCTTCCTTTAATCTCTTTCTTTAATTTCTTTAGAATTTCACAGATTGTAATTAAGTTGTGATTTACTATAAATGTCACAGCCTGTTCCTTAAACCTCACCATGGGGAGTGTGAGCACATCATAAACCAGCATTGGAGATCAACTTAAAAAAAAGATGGATTAAGTTTAAAGATTATCTGCCTATACTGATGTATGTTGTTCTCGTAGATTACTCTGTCCACACACTTCTCTTATCAACAAGCTTCTCCTCTGGACTGTCCTCGTTTTCCTGTTGAATCAGTCTCAGCTTTTGATTTCTGTTATATTGCACTGCAAAAACTGAAATCTAAGTAAGATTGAATATCTCAGATAAGGGTGAAATTTGCTTATTTTTTGCCTGATAAGATTTTGCAGTTTTTATGTTAGAGTGTTTCACTTGTTTTGAGTGTTTTGGTCCTAAATGATCTCGGTAAGATATTACAGCTAGTTACTGAGATTTTATGACCTATGTTGAGTAATACATGCTTGAAACTAGAATATCAACTGTTACAAAGCTGCTTCATCAACACTCAGAAGTATAAAACTGCTTTTTCAAAGTAATAATTTCTTATTTCAAACATGATATAAGAGATCATGACTTTGACACAACTGTATCTCTTCACACAATTAAAAAAATGACAGCCAAATGTAATCCACTGTTTTATTTTCAATGAAACAATAGAAAATATGTGCTTCTTTATATTAGAGCAGTTGGCAGTGGCAAAGTACTGTAAACTGACACTTAATATTTAAACATTTAACATTTCAACCAAACCTGTGGCCTCTTTCTTGCATGTCATTCTCCCACTCTCTCCCACTTCTTGCGCTATCTACTGTCCTCTCCTCTATAAATAAAAAGTGTAAAAGCCTCCCCCAAAAAAACATAAAAAGATAATGGCATTAGCATTTACTTAATATAAGATATTTTTCAACACATTGAGAAAATAATTCTGTTTTTTTATTTCTATCAAGAAAAATGCACTAACTAGTAAAAATACACTAATTGTAAGGTACTGTGTAAGTGTACTTGTTTCCTCATACTTCACAAGCTTTGCAATAATCCAGATTTTCTCACAGCAACCTATATTGTTTATGCAGTTTGTGTTATTTATAGTATGAGTTATTTCTCTTGTTATGGGCATGGTAACGACAGAATACATCAGAGCATGTTCAGGAAAATGTTAGCTCTGTTTCGTAAGCGTACACCGCTCAGTTATAACACTATGGCCACTGACAGGCGAAGTGAATAACACTCATTATCTCGATACAATGGCACCTGTCTGTGGGGGGGATATGTTAGGCAGCAAGTGAACATTTTGTCATCAAATGTGATGTGTTGGAAGCATTAAAGATGTGCAGTTGTGGGGATGTGAACCACTTTGACAGGGGGCTAAATTGTAATGGCTAGATGACTGGGTCAGAGCATCTCTAAAAAACTGCAGCTGTTGTTGGGTTCTGTTGTGGTCAGTACCATGAAAAAGGGTTAAAGGAAGGAAAACTGGTGATGTGGGGACAGGGTTGTGAGCAGCCATGGCTCATTGTTGCACATGAATAGCAGAGGCTGGCTTGTAGTCAGACAGAGGATGGAGCTGATGGAGCTCAGACAGCTGAAGGTGTTGATTCTGAGAGAGCACACAGTGCAGCACAGTTTACTGCATGTAAAGGGGAGCAGTCACAGACATTCACCATATTAAGCAGGTGGTCATAATGTCAGTAAAAAGTCTATATTGTGTTAGTTTATTGGTTGCACTGGATGCCATCAGCCTGGATACTTATCTGAACACAGGAAGAAAAGAGAGGACAGTATTTGAAAAAAGAAACACACACACACACACAGACACACACAGCTTTCATCTTTGGCAGTTTTTAATATATTTTATGAATTGTGGCTGAATAGTCATTCCAGACTAAAATAGTCAGATGCTTATTTAACACAGTGATAAGCCAATCATTTATCAAATATTGCCCGAGGATATTAATATCTAATACGAGAAACACAGCAAATGAAAAATGTTTGCAGGAAATTGGGTAGTAGATATTGATGAGATGTGTTCCAGGATGAGTAAAATAGGAAACGTGATGAGTTAACAGGTCAGCACAAGATGAATGGAGAAGAGAATATCAATTATTTAACTCCCCACATTATTTATTCAAGTCTTCAGTTCGACTTTTGACTCTTGGGATAGTCTGTTAATGATTTGTTGTCTTTTGAGCTCCATGTTGGGATTCTGCCGTTTCGTGACACCGATTTTTTCGACCACACGCCAAGTTGAATTCAGCCGGCAGTGTCTGCTTTTTGTTTTGTAGGTTTGGAAAAATCATCGGTCTGCTCTAGAAATGCCATCATGTTGACGTTGAATTAGTCTCAAGTTTTCCTCGTCCTCGCTCTCTGTTTGGGAGTCATTTTGTGTTAATGTTATTTTGTGTTAGTGTAACTAAACTCAGGGACCCTTGCAGATTGTCCTTGCTCTCTCCTCAGGGGAAAACAGCTGTTAATTTATTCCACAGTGAATCCAACAAATAACAGAGAATTTCATTTCCTGTTGTCCGCTGCTCATTTGGCTCACTGGTTCAGTTTGACCAAGCATTTATTATTGATTTCCTCATGGTGGAAGAGAATAACACACTTAATAATTGCATTCAGTAGAATGTGACCACTTCATTCAGTGCCTGACCTTTGCTTGATAGAAAATCTCAAGAGTAGGCTGAAGCAGTATGAGCATTTTCACTTGAATGAGCTGGAAGAGGAAAATCAAGTGTATCCCTGATTCTGCTGCTTTTTAAATTTGTCATTGGCCATGCTGTCCATAAATCCTTGAACCTATTAACTGGAAAATGTTTTGCTCTTGAAAAACTGTGTGGCTCCACAATTTGTAGCACAAACTTATTTTGTTAAATCTCTGGTAAAAGCCCTATTTTCAAGATGTCTGTTGTAGGTTTCATATAAGAAACAGTGACTGCATGAGGATTTATATGACCCTCCTAGTAGTGTTAATTTTGGCGGCTATTTTAGATTTAGTCTTAGTCTTTAGACGAAAAAGCCTGTTAGTTTTAGTCACATTTTAGTCTTTTCAGCCCTTTATAGTTTAGTCTAGTTTTAGTCGACGAAAACTCTAAACATTTTAGTCTTTGATTTTTGCCGTAACATCTTCACTCTTTAAATAATTCATGAAGTTGATCAGATGTCTGTATCAGGGTTATACCAAGTGTTAAAATAGTCAACATTTCACTCCTTTAACACTTTTGCTAGTGTAATATCTCAAGATAATTAATTCAGCCTGTCCATACTAAAAAAATCAAAAGAATACATTCTTGATGTGACCACTGTGAATGTATTTTGATCTTCTTGACTCACAGAAAAATGCCATGAATGGACTGAATTGCACATTTACGACGGTCCTTGAATGCACCTGCAGTGACAGGCGCACTGGACAGACAGTCAGTTCACTCTGAAATACATCTGCATCTTTGAACATAGAGTTGATCAAAACTTACTGAAGGTGTCTGATGTACCAAGCTAACACTGAGCCCCTCAGATAATAACTCAGCCTGTCACAGGAATGCATCACTTTTATCTTTGAAGACGCACAGCGGGGGGAAACATGGATTCTTCATGTCCGACGATCCGCCACTAATGTTTTCGTCCCGTCATCGTCTCGTCAACAAAATCAAAACATACATTCGTCAGAGTTTTTATTATCAGTGATTCTCTTTAGCTCGTCTTAGTCTCCTTTTCGTCATGAAAAATTAGTCGTTGACAAACATTTATCGTCGTAATTTCGTTAACAAAATGAACACTACCTCCTTCTTCAAGTTGTTTATGTACAGCATGGCAGCATGTTGTCTTTTTTCTCCACATTTGCAGATTTTGACAACATCTGTCCAAGTCTTTTATATCAGCGGGCTTATATAAAACTACTATTGATTCCAACAGCACCAGCACACAGATTCAGTCACTTAAATAACATGTGTTTAAGACATTTCTCTCTGTTTGTATGTCCTCTGTTCATCAGGTGAGCCGTCTGCTGATGCTGGGTGGTGCAAACGTGAATTACCGCACAGAGGTCTTGAACAACGCGCCCGTGCTCTGCGTCCAGTGCCACCTTGGTCACCTTGAAATCGCCTCTTTGCTGCTTGAGTTTGGGGCCAACGTCAATGTGGTGTCTGAAAACGGCATGAGCTCGCTCTGCTACTCGGCTGCCGCAGGACACTTGAGTCTGGTCATGATGCTCTGCAATAGGGGGGCCACGGTGAGGAAGTCTACATGTCTTGGCCCCCTTTTTGTGATGAAAACGGTCTCAAACCATACTGTGTTTTGGTCCGTCAAAACTTATCTGATTTATCTCCACCAGGTCGATCATGTAGATAAGAGTGGCCAGTGTGCGCTGGTCCATGCTGCCCTCCGAGGACACCCAGAG
The DNA here is from genome assembly GCF_009762535.1 of Notolabrus celidotus. Classification (NCBI taxonomy): domain Eukaryota; kingdom Metazoa; phylum Chordata; class Actinopteri; order Labriformes; family Labridae; genus Notolabrus; species Notolabrus celidotus. The sequence continues at coordinate 17,198,785 of NC_048281.1, read as the reverse complement.
ATTATCCAGTACCTGCTGGAGCTGGAGTGGAGTGCTGAGGGGCAGCAGCAGGACTGCGCTCTGAAGAACAAAGCTCTACAACAGGCTTTGATAGCAGCCTCCAGCATGGGACACACACAGGTCAGACTTACACACACAGATATTTTACTTTTAGTAAGTATTGTACTTTAAGAGTTTTTTGAAGTAGAGGGCAACACCGGGTAAAGAGTGAACACACCTTCTCTTTACTGTTGTTGTCTTTAAATTCAAAGAGTTACTCAGCCTTGTAATGCCAGAAAGAAGGATTTGGGGATCGATCACAGTGCTCTGCCTTCAGCTGCCCAGGTGCAGCACAGGCTCAAGGTTTATTTTGGCTTCCTCATTAGAGACCTGGCTCGTAATAACAGATCTTGGCCCAGCTAGGCTGTCAGACCACAAGTTGAAGGAGACCCCTTTAAAGTCAAAGTATAAATCAGCTCAGACTCACATAACCTCAGACAGTAGCTTCTCCAGTCCACTGGGATTAATTCATAATAATCTGCTCAGAAAACAGACCACAGTCCTTTTGTTATTCTGTTTCAAAATGACTATGTTGTGGGAGCTCTTGGAGGTTTATTTGATATCATATGCTGAAACACTACGCTATTAATCTAAGTTTCTTTTTTGGCAGGTTGTGAGAGGCTTGCTGGCGTTGAATAATGAGCACGCTGTTCAAATTGATAGCCACGACACTCTGTGGGGAGAGACAGGTATGTTTTCATCCATCTCTTTTGCATTACCTCGCTGCCCGGTATCGTCACCTGCTGTTTTTGCATTCTGGACCTGGCTGCTGCAATTGCATGCTGCAGCAGAAGGTCTTGTTTCTCTCCTCTGCACAGCAATGCTCTCTGTTTGATGTAGAGGTCGCTTGACCCGAATGTGTGTGCGTTTTTGTGGACGCTCCAAGTTTTCCTGCGCTTTCTGCTAAAAGCATTACTTATTGTGGGTCATGTGGGTTTCTACTTAAAGTTTGGAGAACACAGCATTTCTCTTGAAAAAATGATTTCCCAACATGCTGCTGGAATCCGGCTACAGTCTGTCTTAAGTTTCCTTTGTTGAGAAACAAAGTTTTCAGGTAGTTGACCACCTATTTAACACATTTCAGCTTACATCAGCCAACATTTAAGAGGTAGAATTATCTCCTTACTAGGGATGCACACAATTAATCGATTATCGATTAATTGTTAAAGAAATTACTCAAAACACGCATTTTTGTTTTTAATTTTCCATCACATGTGACAAACAACATGTGGTCTCATATTACATTCAGCTATCAGGGAGGTGTTTTAAGTTTAAAGCATGTTTCGATGTGAATCAGCTGTTAAAGGTGTTGCGCACAGAGGAGACGCTCAGCTGGCGGCTGCGGCTGTGCGTCAGGTCTCCGCTTTTAAAGAGGATCAATACACAACTGCTGCCAACAACAACACGAAGGTTGACAACTTTAAACAGGACATTTCCACCTTTAGATACAAATGCAACAGACTGGTGGGAATTGCTAGTACGTTATGTTTGCAGATCAGCAACATCAGAGCCGTCTGGGCTTTTCTGACGCTGGACTGATTATGACCCGGTTGTGCTCCCAGCTGACACCTGATCAAATACACACGTTTATTTTACTCAATAAGAACGAGTAGACAGAAAACTGGACACTGTGAGTCTGAAGTACTTTTCTGTTAGTATTATGAGCCTTCACATTATCAGACTATGTCCGCGGAGGATATTTTTATGAGCCTGATCGTTGATAATCAGTGTTAAACATGTTACCTGTATTCAATACTGTCAGTTATATGCATTTTGTTGCTGTAGAAAATATAATTTTGGTGGAAAAAACGGTTTGAAATTGTTTTTCACATAAGAATAATATTTATTTTTTACTGATTAATCAATAATTGATCGTTAACATTTCCAGAAATCGATCACAGACAATACTTCAAATGTAAATCCCTGCTCCTTACTCATCCTGTAAAAGTTGAGTTTAGTTGAATCTATCTGTTTTTCCAAGTAGGTTTACATGGTACTACGTCTTTGCTTTTGCCTGGTTATAGTAAAGCAATGGCAGAGAACATGACACAGTGCTTATCATATGATGATGTTATTGGCCTCTTGGAACCGTGTGAAATTATTTGAGGAAGTGTGCAGGAGTTGGCCGGCAAATGTAGCCTTTCTTCTAGTCATCCTCTCCAAACACCAAGAAATGGTCAATAAAATGTCTCAGCACATCTGCGTCTTTTTCTTGTGACCAATCAGAGTGCTAAAAATACTCTTCCTACACTTTGTAAGTATCAAACACATCATGCTGTGTCAGAGCTGCAGCAGCTCACCTGATGTGTCTCTCATCTTCAATGTGAGCGTCTGCTTTGAGAGGTTTCCTGATCCAGAGGCTATAAATGTTCAGATCACACCCTTTCTTATTTGACAATGCTTGATGTTTTTATTTCTTGAGCAGAATCATACCAGAATAGAATTTAAAAACAAGGATTTTTTTTAATAATAGTCTCTTTGTGTCTGCGAGGCGGCAGGACTTAACTCTAAAAGTTTGTTGTTTCAGGAATGTAGGTCAGCCTATTAGCGGAGAGGCCGTCCACAGTGTGGTTAACTTATGTCCTGCTAAATGACTGCAGGACTTCAGACCTCATTGCAGTCTTTGGGACAAAGAGTCATCCCTGTGGTATAGTCCTATGTGGAACTGCTGCTCTGTTTCCACTGATATGAGCAGAATCTGTGTTCTGCTGCAGTCCCAACACCTGCCTCCCTGTTATTGAAAGCACCATACATTCATCCGAAGCTTTGGGCCTTGTTACTGTGGTACTCTAGAAATGACTACTCCTGAGAATGATAGTTATACCAGCTTCATAAACATTGGAGCCACCTGTGCTGTGACTGCTGCAGTGCTTTACCCTCAGCTCCGTTTACAAAGTGGATGCTAAATTACCCTCCTGAGCGTGCTTCTGTAGTAATGAAATATTAAGTCGCAGGGAGTTATAGAAAGGTGCTGAGTTACGGCTCAACTGACCTGCAGCTAAATGACTCCCAAACCTTTGACACGACCAGGTATTCAAATATTTTTGCCCCCACCTGGCAGTCATTTAACACAAGATCCCCATTCATTTGCTGTCAGTGAAAGTAGGATAGTATTTAGCACAAATCGAGGACATAATTCTTATTTTGTACGCTGGCCTAAAGAAATATTAGTTTTATACTGCATTAGAGATAGAGGTGCAGCATTGTAGGAGTGCTCAAGCCAACAATAAGAAGTGGCTTTGTTCATGTTGGCTGCATGCAAACCGAAGAAATGATTAGTGCTGTGATATTAAATTTCAGTTTCACCTCAAATCCCTTCTCTGCCATTCTGCGCGCAGATTTAATAATCCAGCCCCGGCAGCAGCTTTGATCCAGAGCATACCAAAACCAACAATGCTCCTGAATTATCCCCCTTAGAGCTTGGCCGTTCATTGCTGTCTCTGAAACAACCCTCCGATAACAACCTGTTTTGTGAAGATGTATTTCATATTTAAAATTCAGCAGAATATCACTTGTCTGAGCAAACAGGCCCGCTGTGTCTCCTGTGTTTAAATAGAGGCAGATTGGATAGCACATCTTGGCAAGCTCCAGTTGAAATCCCCTTTTAGGCTGCAAAACTCTTCCTGGTTATGCAAAGAGAGGTAATTTATCTGCAGAGTCGTCATCTTTGTGGTGAACACACACAGTAGCAGGTTTGGCTCAAGGTAGAGACATGTTTGTGTGCTGTACGACAGTAATCTTGTGTAAATTGCATCATTTTCAGGATACATTTTGATGTTTGTATGCCACCGCGCACACAGATGAAGGTGGACCATGCTCTGTCATTTTGCAAGGAGTGAAAAAACATGAATATAAGAATGTAATGATAAATGCAGCAGCCTGAGGGTACTTTTTTGTAGCACTTATATTATTAATGTCAGTTCTTGTCATGGCAAATGACAAGATATTTATTCTACAACAGGCAAGATTCCAAAAACATTCTGACATTGAACATTATTTCTCATGATTTATCTAAGTGCGTGTCATGTTCATGCTGGTGTGGATTTTTTTTCTTCACTCCTCACTTCGAGACTTAAAGCTTGCTGACATTCTCCAGGTAGTTAAATGGCCGTCCACTGCTCTCAACGAGGCTTAAATGCAGTAGAAACTGTATGTAAAGTATTTTCTGCACAAAGCTCTACATGTTTTTTCTTCTCTGCTCACAGAGTGCTAAGTGTCCATGCTGTACAGTAAAAGCACAGTATGAGCTAACAGGCAGCTATTTGTGGCTTCCCTCAGGAGCCTTGGGAAAAGATGCTTTTTATTCTCGCATCAAGTGACAAACACCTGCTTTTAAAAAACAGCACAGTGTTTACTGCTCTCTGATGGACATTCATCTCCATGGCTTTATTTATCAGCACCATTTTAATCCCAACTAGTATGTTTGTTAACAGGGAGTTAAATGTCCTATAAATAAAGACCCGCTCCTATACAAACATTTCAGCAGGGCATTTTGGCTGCAGAATATTTGGCTCCCTTGTTGTCACAAAGTCCTCTCTGACACGAGGGGAAGGTAAATGTAGAAGAAAACTTGTATGCGATTGAATTAGCAAAGTGTGCCTGTGTGCTCTTTTGAAATGTGTTTCTTATGTAATGTAGTGTCTGCTCGGTCCTCAGGCAGAGCAAATCTACCATTTTACAAAAAATCAATGTGTACAGCCTTTTGTAAATAGCCTCTAACATTACTTTCTTGACATTATTTCAAATATGGAATTAAATTCAATTAAGCTATTCATTAATTTAATCCTGAATGGCATCAGAGCTTTGATAATATCAAAAGATTTCAAACTAAGGTTAGCTGTTGTTATTTAGAGCAGGAGTTCTCAAACTTTTTGGAGCCAGGGACCCCTTACAGGTGAGAAAATTGTCCAATGACCCCCTCATAATTGTAACATAGATTAAGCACATGACCCCACTTTGAGAACCACTGATTTAACCATCAGGTTGTTTATCTGCAAAGCTTTGGCTCAAATGCCAGGTCAAAACCCCTAAGTTGTTGTTGTTGTTGTTGTTGTTGTTGTTGATGTGTTGTGTTGTTGTTGTTGTTGTTGTTGTTGTTGTTGTTGTTGTGTTTCAGCCTGCTGGTGAAGTGATGCTGGATAAGGACATAATTATGCATTGACTTTGTAAATCTGTTTATCAGACAGTGATTTAGGGTCCCCACCTTAAGGAAGTATCAAAGCAGCTTTGCAGGTGGGCTACGAGAGCACACACAGCAGATTTCAGACAAGGCTGATAAACACTTCAATACATGAGATGAGATCAAGCAGGCAAGACTGTATGATACAAACTGAAACAGAAATAGATCTATTCAGAATGAACATAAGATGGGTCTTTGTGAGAATACTCTAAAGTATTGGATACATTTGGCATGAGGATGAGGGATCGTACTCTGCATGCAGATTGTCTTAGAATAACAGGAGTGTAAAAACAGTCATCAACAGACTGTACAGCTGTTGAAATCATTACTTATGTAACCATCAACCGGCCCAGGTGCTGCTGCTGCTGTCGCTCCCTGGAGCTCAGACTGAGCCTAAGTTTAGCTTCCTGCAGTCATTGTCCTAACTGTGCTGCGTGTGAGGATATCCATATTTTGAGCAGATGGAGGGCGGGGCTGTTTGGCTCTGATGACTGTTTATCCAGATGGATGATGTCACTCAGACACTGAGGCTCAGCAGCACCTTAAATCTCTCAGAGGTGAATGTGAGAGCAGCTGCTCTGCTTCTTACGCTGGATCTCACTTTGTTTTGACAACCAGCGCCCATTTAAGACCGGCCCATCTGCTGCCTCATACATCAGCAGCCGCTGATTAACTGTGAGCATCGAACATTTTAAAGACTCCATCTTTGTTTTCTTCAAAGACCTGAGAACCAGCACCCATTCATATTTGTTTATGTCTCTCTTTTTGGTTGAAAATGAATTGGATGCAGTTAATTCCCGCTAATCCCAGAATGACAAAGCTACAAAATATAAACAAATTTGTTGTTGCACACTATTGTATGACTTTGTTGTCTATGTTTGCTGATGCATGAAAGTCTGTATTCTCATCTCTCTGTAAAAGGCCCAGGGAGCTTGAGGCAGGGTTTTAATGAGTGTAATAAGCATAACATAATTTCCTGTTTTTAAACACGATTAGCACCAAACATTAGCTGCATTTCTCTTCTTATCTTTGCACTGTAAAGAATGGGAGGATTTGTGGATAGTAAACACTGTTTCTAAACCAGCTGTTCATTTGTCACGTACTCATTGGTTACTAAAGACCCAGCTGTATGTTGCTCATGGACCGCACAGACCTCTGGGTACTGTGCTGTTATCAGGGTCACTAATCCTCTCACTATACTGCTTCCACTCTGCTGTTATGCTAAGAGAGATTCCACTCTTATCTCGCTGCTGCTGCAAACTTACCTTAACCTCTGTTCAAATCTAAATAAAGAAGTCCCGCCTACATCAACCCTGACATCAGTGTGTTTGTCCTTTCTCCTCCCTCTTCAGCCTTGACGGCAGCTGCAGGCCGGGGAAAGATGGAGGTCTGCAGCTTCCTGTTGGAGCAGGGGGCGGTGGTGCAGCAGGTCAACCGGCGGGGGGTTTCTCCTCTTTTTCTGCGCCGTCAGACAGGGACACTGGCAGGTGAGGCATGCTGTGAGGTCCTGTGTAGCCTCAGCAACCACACAATTACACCCCAACACTTTCTTCCTCTAAATCTTCAAAAGCTGTGTGGTATTTATGTCCTTCTCTCTGAGCTGACTCTGATCTGTCCCCTGACTCAGGGTCACGGTGTCCACTGAATGAATAGACTTCACTTTTTGTGTGAGCTCTGGTGTTCGCTGTCTGTTCTCTGATGGACGTTTTGTCTGCTTTCCAGATTGCAGAGCTGCTACTGCAGCACGGTGCTGACATCAACATCAGCGACAAGCAGGGCAGAACCCTTCTGATGGTGGCTGCCTGTGAGGGTCACCTGAGCACCGTAGAGTTTCTGCTTTCTAAAGGTGAGTGACATCTCCTTCGAAAAGAAGGTGACCAATAATCTACAAGCTGGATGAATCAATAATATAAATGTGTCTGTTTGAAGTGTTTACTGACTTTTGCTTCCCTCAAAGGTGCATCTTTGACTTCGATGGACAAAGAGGGGCTCACACCGCTGAGCTGGGCATGTTTAAAAGGACATAAGAATGTTGTACAGTTTTGGTGGAGAAAGGTGCGGTCATCGACCACACGGACAAAAACGGACGAACTCCGCTGGACCTTGCTGCTTTCTACGGAGACGCGGAGATTGTAAGTGACAGAAGTTGAAGACATTCCAACACAGACACACAAACACACTAACCCTGGTCCATTTAGCCTTAAGTGAGAGCATCTCTGTTCCATTATTGAGCACATACTGCTGTGCGTTAGCTGACAGCAGTGTTGGTGTGTTTTTAAACTGTTGGTGCTCCCATGCAGGTCCAGTATTTGGTGGAGAGAGGAGCTGTGATAGAGCATGTGGACTACAGTGGGATGAGGCCTCTGGACCGGGCCATAGGTTGTCGAAACACGTCGGTGGTGGTGACCTTACTGAAAAAGGGGCCAAGCTGGGTGAGTGTAAAACCAGGACTTTCTTTTATTACCCAGAGTACGTGTGCTGTCAGTTGTTCGTACTACAGTCGACTGGGTGTCTTGAGGTCTCTTAGAAGAGTCCTGATGTCTACAGATTTCCTTCACGTCTCAGTAGACACAAAGCCTCAGCTTTTTTTGTCCAACATGTTTCCGTCTTGTTCAGTATCTCATGGTACCAACAGTTAACTGGAACAATTTTAGTGGAATGACGTGGAAAAATCCTGTTTTCTATTCCTGCTTCTCACTCCCTCTCCTCCGTATGTGTACGCTCCTGTTTTTTTACTGGTATTTCAGTGCATGTGCATGCCCTCTCTCTGCTCCCTCACGTGCTGCTTCGCTAATTTAAGAATGTGACTTATCACTTAAATGACATTAATAGAGCTATCTGCTTGGCGGTTTATCTGCGCTGCACTCTGCTCTCCGCTCTCTAAGAACCTTTCACACAACAGTCTGCAAGCGTTTTACAAGGCCACTTCAAGTTGAGGGACACATAATTGTACACTGTCACACTTCACTTTGTGGCACATTTTTTCCTTTTCACTACAGATGACTACTCTCACTGTTGCATGACCTCTTTTCTCTTCACTCTTTCCCTCCTAACTCCCTCACTCTGCCTTCACTAAACTAAGGCCACAGAACGTCTCCTTACGATCGATCAGGTACAATCTTTAGGTAACTTTACCTTGTACCAATTTTTCCAGAGAATACACTGACCGTCTGTTGGTTGCGTTAACAACATTAACAAGCCGCTTTGCTTTTTTCCCCTCATGTGCCTACAGGAAATGCAGCTTGGGCCATGGCTACTTCAAAGCCTGATATCCTGATCATCCTCCTGCAGAAGCTGATGGAGGAGGGAAACCTACTTTATAAGGTAAACTGGGACAGAAAAGAACCTGCCGCCTGAAGCAGTTTAGTGTGTTTATATAACGTTTTTTAAGATCAACTTACCAGCTGTTCTGGCATACACAAAAGTCGCTGGAGTCGGAGTAGATGTAATCTTTATATTTATGTTTGGAAGTGGAAAAAGTGATAAGACTGGAGTGATTGCCGTCTGTTTCTAGCTCAGTGAATGAATAGATCTGTGTTCTGCACCCACTCACTAAAGCAGCCATGATCGATGCCTGACATTTAACAGATTGAGTCTGTGGCAGAAAGGACAAACCTGTCTGGTGTTACTTGTGTGTTGTGGTGTGTGTGTGTGTGTGTGTGTGTGTGTGTGTGTGTGTGTGTGTGTTGTGTGTGTCTGTGTGTCTGGTGTGTGTGCGTGTGTTTGACTTGAGAGTCGTCTGTGTGATGGATGAGAGTCGAGGGGCTGAAGCTAGAGGGATTGGCGATTGTGGAGTGTCTGGTTGAATACTTTGCCCTGCCTCTCTCACCTGCATGTTTCCTTCTGCTCCTGTCCCCCTTCTCCTCTCTGCATGTTCGCCCTCCACGCGTCCTCCAGAAAGGGAAGATGAAAGAGGCGGCCCAGAGGTACCAGTACGCCCTGAGGAAGTTTCCTAGAGAAGGCTTTGGAGATGACCTGAAGGCATTTAAAGACCTGAGGGTGTCTCTGTATCTCAATCTCTCTCGCTGTCGCCGAAAAACCAACGTAAGCCTCTCAAGAGACCCTCCACTTTCTTTTCCCTTTGTTCCTCAGCCAGAGCTGTATTTTTAGCATGATCCTTTAATGGCTTTAAGTAAAGCCTTTTCAGTCACCAGACTTTTATTTGTCAGTGTAATGAATATCATGGGGCATCATTAAATGGATGTTTGCTGAAGAAAAAAAACATTTATTTTGGGAAGTATCCCCTATTGTTTTGAAAACGTTGAGACAAAAAGCTAAATCTGTGACCGATGGTCGGAGCCTGAGTGGGCAGGAGGAGCTTGTTAGTGTTCAGATGGTAACAGGCAGCAGGTGGGGAGAAAGCTACATGCTTATTGGGCAGAGGAGGCAAATCTTTTTCAGCTCCTGAGTGTGCCAACATGTCTGCTCACTTTAACAATGCAGAACAGTTGTGCCGCTTTCTGTTCAGGGTTTGTACCCAATATTTGAATAGACTGATGAATTAAAGGACTGCTCCAGAAAGACTGGGGGATTTGAAAACAACAGTGAAGCAAACACGAGAACAGTGGGCATCTTTAAGCTGTCGTGTTCACATTTCTGGATTATTGTTTCCACAGAGAAGCTCTTCATAAAAGTTTGTTTACATACGACTTGTGACGAAGAAATGCTGTTTGATTAGACGACGCCTGGCTCAAAGAGTTTTTGTTTTTTTTAAACTTAGTCTTTATTTTGGTTTAGGCAACTTTAACATTCATTTATAAATCCTTACTGTATCTGTTGTTATATGGTTTCATAAAATATATATAAAAATAAACAAAACACAAAAAAAAAACCTTTAAATTAATGAATTAACAAATAAGAGTAAATAGGGATGGGTACCTTTCACATTTGAACCGATACGGTACCGATACCCGGTACCTGGGAATCGGTATCGGTACTCAACGGTACCAATTTTCGGTACTTTGTGTGTTTAAGATATACTATATATAATAAATGTTAATTGTTAATAATAAAATCTAAATTTTTTTAAATTTAACATATTTATTTCATTTAACATGAAATGAACAGAAACAGGATTATATAGGTGATTAGATATATTAGCTGACACGTGCTTGTGGCGTCTAATTGCTCTTTCAGGAGTTTATCAATGAACACACATGAACACCTGCAGACAGGGAAAACGTCAGTTCTCCGTCTCTTTATAATAAGAGGACACACAACTTACTTGTTGGGCATTCACGCACACAGGAACAGTATAAACAGGGCAGGTAGTCGGAGCGAGAGAGTCCGTCTCAACTTAATCCTCCTGCAGCTCTGCCTCGCGGTGAGTGCGTGCGCCCGTCAGCTGCCACCCGATCTGTCTTGAACTTTATTACAGGGTGAAAGTATGGAAAATCACCTACTCCCCACTCCCTCACAGTCACAAGGGTGCATTAGGTACCGAAACATGGTACCGTTGGATTTTACGTGAATCGGTACTCTGTAGTACCGACAGAATTCGGTCGGTACCTATAAAGGTACCGAATTCGGTACCCATCCCTAAGAGTAAATAATACATATATAAAGAGAGAGAAAATAAAAAGGAAGGAAGAGAAAAATATAATTAAAAATAAGTGAATAGATAAGAGAGTTTTGTAGTGAAACAGCTTTGATGCTTTCACATCCCAAAAGCTATAAGGAGACAAATACAGTTAATATAAGTCTGTGTTTCCTCCTGTAACCACTTCTTTGTAGTGTGGAAGAAATTCTCTCATTAGTAACTTTGAAAACATTTGAATGACCATAAAAAAATCTCAATAACAAGACACTCAAGTCCACTGTATGTTTTAATGCTGTTTCTGTGGTTTAAATTTGAACATGTGCTTGAATGTGATTGGTTGATGTGTTTCTTTGAAGGATTTTGGGATGGCTGAGGAGTTTGCAACAAAAGCACTGGAGCTGAAACCCAAATCCTACGAGGCCTACTATGCCCGTGCAAGAGCTAAGAGAAGCAGCAGGTAACCCATTCAGAAAAGCTCCAGAGCAGAACTGTGCTTGTTATTGGTGTTAAATTATGTGATCTGGATCCGTGTCTCTTTATTCTGCCTCCCGCATAGGCAATTTACAGCGGCCCTGGCTGACCTGCATGAAGCGGCCAAGCTGTGCCCCAATAACAGAGAGATCCGTCGTCTGCTGGCTCGAGTAGAGGACGAGTGTCAACAGATGCAGCGCGTCCAGACTAAAGGAGGCCTTGCTGGAGCTGCAGCTGCTTCCAGCCAGGCATCAGGAGGACACGAGTCCGACCAGGAGCAGGACGAAGGACAGGGCGACCTCTCAGAGCGCAGCCTTGTCAGGAGTGTGGACGGCCAAAGAGACATCCTGGAGGAGGAGGAGGAGGAGGAGGAGGAGGAGGTCTCTCTGCACAACAGGCCACCTGAAGCTGCTTGGTCCCAGAGCAGTTACTCCTACAACAGAGCTGGCGCCTTCCGAGCCCAACACTTTGATACATCAGAGTCAGAGTCTGAGCCCCAGCTCACCCCCGGGCCCTGGCAGGCTCCCCCTACACCGGTATCCTCGGGAGCATCGAGAGGCACTGGCCCAACAACAAGGCCTGGTCCTGCAGCCCTCTAAGCAGGCTCAGATCGTCAAGACCAACCAGCACATGAGCTCCATGCAGGCTGTGGGAGGGGCCATGGGGGGCCGGACCACAGGGGCCAAATCTCAGTATGCTCCCTCCAGCCCCTTACCCAGCCGGCACATGTCCAGTATGTTGAAGCCGGGGCCCTGGTATTGACATTAGCCCTCTGCCGCCCCCCACTGATGAGCCGGTGTACGGAAACCGCACGTCTCTGGCAGCTACTTCATCTGTCTCCATGGGGCACAGCTGTGAAAACGAAGGCCTCCACTCCTCCCAGATAGTCTTACTCCTCCAAGGCTCCTGGACAAGACCGGCTGTCTGCCCACTCTGCATCCTCCCTGGACGGGCTAGCCTGTTCAGGTCCTGGACCACAGGGGAACCACACGGACGCAGGAAAGGAAGTGATGTGCGGCGTCGCAGGATCACACGAGGAGGCAGCAGCAGCAGCATGCGAGTCTCCAGTTCCACCAGCAGCCTGGCATCCAGCAGCAGCCTTTCAGACAATGGCAAACTAGGACCTGATGTCCGCACCAAGATCACTGACAAAACAAGCACAGCCAACAGGTATCAGAGTACAAACCCAGACCCTTCATGGGTATCACTGACAAGAGGCTCGCTTTCTTCAGCAGCAGCAGCAGCAGCAGCAGCAAATCCCGCAGCAGCAGCAAATGCCGCCACAGCAGCAGCATCATGGCCTGCAGAGCCACCAGAGCCGCAGCTGGATCAACCACTCATCTGACGGCCTCATGTGTCACAACATGTCAGCAATGGGCCTGCTGCCCGTCGACTGTGAGCTGCCTTACACCAAAACAGTGAGCACTTACCAGGAGCAGCACAAACCTCCGCCACCTCAGGGTGCTATGGCAATGAGTAGCTTACAAAACGGCATGCACGCCAAGGAATTTGCGGAGAAGTTCTGCCAAGGCCGCCAACTGTTACAAAGAGTCCAAGCCAGCGCTGGCTCTGCCGCACACTTTCATGGACAGTAAGCCCAAGCAGCCTGGCCTAGCCCGAGATAATCCTGCCATCCACCGTAGCTTCAATGAAACCAAAGCGATCATTTATAGAGTCGAACGTGTAAGAAGTGTCGGTTTTTATCTCTGTACAGTCAAAAAACGCACAAACACCCGCAAAAATCTCCAATAAGGAAGAGTTGTTTTACTTTTTTTAATCAACCCCAATAAACACAGTCTCACGTTGAAGCCTTGTAACAAGTACACCGCAGAAAGCGAGCGCTTTGTTTCCTGTGTGAATCCAGACTGCAGGAAGTGTAGAGTACGCTCCAGATTTTTCTCCTCCCAACCTGTCGCTTGTGGCTGTCAGCTTCTGTTACACAACAACATGTCCGCCGTCGTTCAGCCAAGCTGGAGACATTGCACTGAAGGAAGTATTTGGACACGAACTGTACAGTCCTCATCATCGCAGTGGTGACAGTAAGCACTTTATACACACTTAGGCCGCTCGAGTGCATAAACAACATGTTCAGTTACAGCATAATGTTATTACAGAACAGTTCAGAGTGAACTGGGGTTTAAACTGTGTTCATACGTCCATGGTGCTGAGAGGAGACATACGAAGAGGAAGTCCTCAGTGAAGGTGTAAAGAAATCTAAAGGACGGGCATTCCTGTGTTTTAGGAAGGATGTTGTAGATCCTCATGTTGTGTATAATGTATAAATATTACTTTCCTTCTTTTCACTGAAGGTCTATGTTAAATGTAATGACAAGTTCAGACTTGTGTATTTTGGGTTTTATGCACAATGTTGTTCAAAAGGTGTTAAAGGTTCTAAAAAAGCATTTGTTCAATGTGTTTGTACATTCTATAAATCACCATAACATTGAATTGAATTCCTTTCTTTATCTGCTTGTTGTTGCTGTCTAGTTTAATTTATTTACAGCGCCAATGGCTTGGTTAATTGTAAAAGCAATATATTTTATATAGTTATTTTTGCACAGCTACTAAGACATTTTATGATTCTCAATGATGTTGAGTTTAAGTGCATGCCACAATTGCAGTTTATATTACAGAGTCAAAAAATCTATAAAACAGAAATGGTTTCAGGGCACAGCGCCATCAGCTCTATTTTAATATGTACGTTAAATGCAATTGTCGCCATGTTTTCAGTATTGTGAGCTTTATTAGCTGTGATCATATACTGTAATAGAACATTACTGCCATAGCCATCATGGGAGCGAGAAATAAAGACCCACTGAGGAAAAAACACACAAGTCTGCTGATTTCATCTCTACAACACAGGGCTTCACCTTATGAGGGGATGTTATCGTAACCAAGAGCTTAAACATGAGCGGTAAATATAAAAGTGTTGTTGTCAGTGCCAAAAACACAAAGGTAATGCAAAATGTCATTAAGTTATGCTGGACAGAATCTCTTGTGGGGAAAAATGACACATTTACATGAATTTATGCTGCAGTAAAATGTGTTGATTTTTGATTAAAGCCTTGAAGTAAATGTTAAAAATGTTTAAGTTTGGGGCGCTGGTGGCCTAGCGGTCTAAGTGCCCCACATAGAGAGGCCACAGTCCTTGTCGCAGGGGTTGCTGGTTCAATTCCCAGCAGGTCGACCATTCACTGCATGTCTTGCCCGCTCTGTACTCCCCACATTTCCTGTCTCCCTTCAGCTGTCTTGTCCATTAAAGGCAAAAAGGCCAAAAATATATCTTAAAAAAAGAAGAAAAAAAAAAAATTTAAGTTTTGCAAAAGTAAAGATAAATCAGTAATAACTAAGTTTGCTATAATAGGCTAACATTCACTACATATTTATGGTCATGTGAATTCATGCTGTAACAAAGCTGCATTTCACAAATATGAATTCAATTTCAAATCAACATGTACAAACAGGAGTACAAGTACAGAGGCTCATTCCTGTTTACACTACATTAGTACATTAGTAGAAGATGTTGAAGTGAGATGGATGCTGGAAATGTGTTCAGCCACTGTGGAGACAGTAGTTGGACTAAATTTAGGTGAACTGACCATAAACTTTTAGGCTTCAAGAATTATCCTATCTAAAGCTGCACGCTCCTGGTTGGTGTTATTAACATTTCCTCCTCGGAAAACACAATTAAACGTTTGATGTAGGGGGAAAATGGCAACCTTCCCATGATTCATTATATTTACAAGGCACTGACATTGAATACACAGGACCACTGGCACATAGACAGAGCTAAGTCTGCTCAAAGTAAACACCATGAGCTCCCCTGAGTGTATTAAAGATTGGTGCGTTTAATTAGAATTCAACCGTTTATTTCTGAGAGGCAGAAATTAGTTGTACATTCTAGAGTTATACAGAGACACTTCAGTGTTTTCAAACAGTAAGCAGGGTTGTTTGCAACTATTTGGCTAAGCTGACTCACTGTTTACCTGTTCTGTTTTCTTATCTCAGACCTGATACTTTATGTTTCTGAATCCATCTCTAAACCGTTATTCATCCTTTGACTGATACTTGGTGATTAGACGAAGAACAGTCCCTGTGAAATGATGAGATACCTGATGAGTTGGATTCTGGCTAAAAGCTGCTGTTTACTGGCTCGACTTCCATCGTGAGATCGCCATCTTCAGAGATCTGTTAGAGGTGAGGAGTGTGGTCTGCAGGGGCAGGTTCGTCATGGGACTGGTCTTGTTCTTTCCCCTAATCCAGCTCTCGATGGACTCTCTCTCATATGAATACCCGTCTGTGGGGGAAGACATATTTCATATAAAACAGGTAGGAAAAAAAAAAACATCTGTGGACTAAGTCTGATACAAATTCAAGTTGTTTTTTTTGTCTGACCTGCAGCAATAACCGGATCCTTCATCAGCTCTCTGGTGATTGGACACAGGAACTCATCTGGGGCGTCTGACCCGCTCTGCTCCGCCTTGAGGGCCTCAATCTTCCTCAGGACACGACCTCGGAGGCCCACGGACTCTGAGAAACCAACAAACTGTTTAGTGTAACTTGAAGAATCACACACAAGGAGAGTTCTTATGACACTAAAAATGCAGTGACGCTAAGTCTGATGATAAACTTGTGGTTGAAAATGGACACAAACAAGGACTTGGTACTTTACATAAACTCAAATCAATTTTATGTTAATGTTATTCCACCAAGAAGCAACTTTTAGTGTTTCTCTGTTCCTCATGAATAAATCTGGCTCTCTGCTCAATCAATTGGTGCTGTGGCAGAAAGAGACACACACTCATCAGTGATAATGGTGAGGTGGTTTGACTCAAGATTTTGTGGGTTTGTCAGGTTATCTCTTCTTATTCTCCTCAAAAATGAAAACAACAAGAGTCCAAAAGAGGGTGTTCAATCTGCATGCCTCTGCCTTCTAAGAGCACCTTGTGAACTTGTCATCAGCTGCTAATTTCACCACCCAGTACAACTCAGGGGGACCTCCACATCTGGAAAAGTCCAAGTAAGGTAGCAGCTGGTATCATATAGACAGAGATACAGAAAGTGAGAGCTGCCGTGGTGACATTCTGTGTCCTGCGTTCTTCTATTAATCACGATTAAGCTTCAAAAACAAGAATTTGAAAGCTACATCAGAGCTCTATTCAGTACTTACACTGAGTTAAGGTACGTTCAGTAAATCTATCAACTGCTATTCATGCAGTCAACGAGAAAATTAAGGAACAGTGATAAAAAGAAGATATAGAAAGACTTTTTAAGGTCATGAGTTCCTTCTGCCCAAGAAAATCAGCCTTTAAAATATTAACTAACTCGTAATAATTTACTGCAGCAACAGAAATGTTCTCAGCCCATCCTCATTTTGCACTAACTCAGAGGGAAGTGGAAATCGAGAGGGGAAAAGATGTTCAACTTCCAACCACAAAGATTGTGGTTGCGTCTTTTCATGATCTCACTTTTGCAAATCTTGCAATCGAGTTTAAAGCAAAACAGGCTCATGCAGCATTGGTGGCCTGCTGTCGCAATCGCAAATAGTTTGGCTCCTTTGGGAAACGCGATAGTGCTTAATCGAAACGTCTCCCCACGATGAGACACACTGAACCCATTAAATCCTCTGATTCATCCTATAAAGTACTCTTTGATAGGAAAAACTGCTCTTAACAGCTCTATAGGGTTTAAGGTTTCCATAAGTAGTTCCCATATTTTTCACGAGGGCTCAACCATTAGTACTATACGGTCCACTTTACATTTAGATTGATAATTTGACGAGACACGACAATAAAACTGCAGAATGAGGCTGTCTCTGCTGAGATACTCTGAATTATATCCAAGAGGAACTTTTTTTCCCTCTCCTTACTCAAAGATTCATGAATATTTCATCAAGTAAAGTGTGCTGGAATCTAATTTGCTGCGTGTGTGAGTGTGTGTGTGTGTGTGTGTGTGTGTGTGTGCGCGCAAGAGCACACATTTACACAGGCAGCATGCATGGAAAATGCTAGTTTGTTGGATACACAGCACAGAGAAAGGACATGAAATGTGGCAATCTGCTGTTTCCCCCTGTCCTCATTCTGTGCTAATGATGAGAGCTGTCCTCCACGCTGAACACAGGGGAGAGACGCAGGGACCACAGGACATAGGATGCACTCAGCATGTTTGGAAAGCTTTCTGTAATGTTTTTAAATAAGTCTATTGCTGTCTGATTGAAGCACACACAACAGCTGAAATGGTGTATTTACCATAATAAGTGCAGGACTGCGAGGCGGCTTCTTACATGATTACTCTGATTACAGGTACTTAGCGCTCAATGCAAAGACAGCTTTCCTTGGCATTATGACATATCTGCAACTGTTTAACAATTTCCTTCAAAATTAGATGTGTGAATAAGAATTCAAGAGTGTGGTGTCTTTAGTCAGAACTGACAGAAACGGAAATACTAAACAAAAAGCATATCACTACCAAAGACAGAAAATACAATGTTTAAAACCCCTATATGTGATATAGTCCACAGAAAATAATTCTGTTTTAATCTGCTGGATTTAATCTCCAGTAAACATTTTGTGCACCTCATTCACATTTCTGTGCATGCATACAGATATTGAGACAGAAACGTTTGGTATGTAATTTTAAAAAGTGAAAACAAGTTAATTTATCAGCATCAAACCCTCATCACCAATTCTTGACTTTTTATCAAATTTGACTGAACTGTTTTTGATAGCTGAAAGTTGCATAAAAAATAACAAACAAACAGAAATGCAGGGACTTAAAGCTCCAGTGAAGACCTTTCTGTTTGTATTGATTTTGGCCCCCACAAAGCAGTTTCACATCTTTGCCTGATTTGGTCCTGTACATGTGTAAATAGTGTTTTCTGATTCCTCACCATGCTTCTTGTCAGATTGAAATGTATCACTAGCTGTAGAGAAAGTTAAAAAAATAAAAATAAAAAAAGGCGGTTTCTTAAGCGCGCTATCAATCATCTCGGCTGACACCTACCCTCACAGTCAGGGGCGGAGCTAGACTCTCAGCAAAAAGGGGGCGGGGCATCCTCAAGGGGCCCTTCTGATAGTCAAATTCACAACTGTAAAACAGTTGATATATTTTCTACCCTACTTATCAATAAAAAACACATTCTCACTTATTGATCCAAGACAGCCCATAAAAGGCAACAGGTTGCTTGTTGAGTTCAAATGTTTCAGCTGCACCAAGGACAGCACACAGCTCACATTACTCTACTGCAGGGTTTCCCAAAGTGTGGGTCGGGATCCTTTGGGAGGTTGCAAAACACAAATGGGGGGTCTTGAGATGTCTTTCAGAATGTTTATTTTTTGAATTATCTAAAAATAGTCAATTATACCCATTATAATAAAAGATATTGACAAAAACAGTAGCTAACCTTGAAATAAAAGCTTGAAAATAGAAAATGTAATGAGTTCTCTACCTTTCTTTTTGCCAGATGACTCCTAAGTTTAGGGTTAGTGAACAGTTAATTATCAAAAGCATCAGTAGCAGTAGGTTAATTCATAAAGGCACAGGAAACATAGACACCTGCTCATATAGGTAGGCTAACTTTCTCTAGACCAGCTAAATTAAAGCTGGGGTTGGTAATCAGATTTAGATACACTTTTTGTTATACTGGTTAAAATGATCTTTATGTCCTGATGGCAATCAATACATAATGTGTTCTTAAAAAAGAACCAAAAAAAGCTGCTATCTACAGCCGGAGTAAACCTGGGAAAACACCAACCAATCACCGTTTTTTGGGTGCCAAAATTTTAAACCATTCAAATCCCGTCCTGCCGTTCTACCCGCCTCCTGCATGTACATTTCCCCGGCGTGTACTCTGAGCCGAGTCCCCGTCCCCTGCCTCTGCTCTCCCTGCCTCTATTTACTGCCCCTCTCGCTCTACCTCGGGCCTGTCCCCTCTGACCCGATGAGGTGCTTTACTCATGAATGTAGTCCGGATCAGAGTCTAAAAAGCTCTCACCACAACTAACCCTAACCCCAAACCCTAATCAAAGCCCGAAACCCTAACCCTAATCATAACCCTAACCCTAATCATAACCCTAACCCTAAACCTAATCATAACACTTACCCTAACCCTAAACCCTAACCCTAATCATAACCCCAACCCTAACCCTAATCATAACCCTAACCCTAACCCTAATCCCTAACCCTAACCCTAACCCTAATCATAACCCTAACCCTAACGCTAAACCCTAACCCCCTAACCCTAATCATAACCCTAACCCTAATCATAAGCCTAACCCTAACCCTAAACCCTAACCCTAACCCTAATCCCTAACCCTAACCCTAACCCTAATCATAACCCTAACCCTAACGCTAAACCCTAACCCTAACCCTAACCCCCTAACCCTAATCATAACCCTAACCCTAATCATAAGCCTAACCCTAACCCTAAACCCTAACCCTAATCATAAGCCTAATCATAACCCTAACCCTAATCATAGCCCTAACCCCCTAACCCTAATCATAACCCTAACCCTAAACCCTAACCCTAACCCTAATCATAACCCTAACCCTAATCATAACCCTAAACCCTAACCCTAATCATAATCATAACCCTAACCCTAACCCTAATCATAACACTAACCCTAACCCTAATCATAACCCTAACCCTAATCATAACCCTAACCCTAATCATAACCCTAACCCTA